>NC_135508.1:1197500-1390000 GCF_051989575.1 Stigmatopora nigra | reverse complement strand
ATTTTCTCGTATAGAAGTCATATTTTATGGCATATAAGCCGTATTTTCTCGCATGTGAGCCGTATTTTCTTGCATTTAAGATGTATATTCTCGCATGTAACCCATTTTTTCCCGCATTTAAGCCGTTTTTTCTCGGGTATAAGCCATTTTTCTCGCATGTAGACCGTATTTTCTTGCATATAAGTCGTATTTTCTCGCATTTAGGCCGTATTTGTAACAAGATAATGAGGATTGAATACATACCCTTATTGTCTACATTAAGGGTTACTATTAATTGGTTATTAATGTAGTATTTAGGTTGTATATGGATTATTTTTGTAGTATTTTTGTAGTATTTTTGTAGTATTTTTGTAGTGTTTTTGTAGTATTTTTGTAGTATTTTTGTAGTATTTTTGTAGTATTTTTGTAGTATTTTTGTAGTATTTTTGTAGTATTTTTGTAGTATTTTTGTAGTATTTTTGTAGTATTTTTGTAGTACTTTTGTAGTATTTTTGTAGTATTTTGTAGTATTTTTGGCGTATTTTTGTAGTATTTTTGTAGTATTTTTGTAGTATTTTGTAGTATTTATGGTTATTTATGGATTTTGTCTTTGTCTCCTTGCAGTTTCGTGCATTTCAAGTCAAATTTATGCGCATATAAGCCGTACCCTTGATTCAGTCATCATTTTTCAGTCACAAATACGGCTTATATGTGAGAAAATACGGTAATAGAGCAACCAGAATCTGAAACAAGATGGAGGGCGGGGGTTTGGTGGTCGGAAAAACAGACATGGATGAGCGAGCCAAAGCTTGGGCGAAAGCTCAGAGGCCCTGGCCTCTTAAGTACTTCTATCTTGTAACTTCATTTAATACATTCACCAGGGATGAGTCGACAAGTTGAGGTGGTGTTGGAGGTGCGGCGTGGGGAGGCGGGGTTTGGTTGGAGAAGGAACAGACTTGTAAACTGAGAACAAGGTTTGCTTTATGGTGGAAGAAAAAAGTGCATCCGTTAACAGTACATATGAAACATAAACAGGAAAAAATGACTTAAGTATTAACATACACATCACACATCATTAAAAAGTATAAAGTATAATTTAAAGTCAAAAGGAATGTATTAATAAATATTAAAATTTCCTTTAAAAAAAGATAGAGGGGCTGTAAAACACGAAAAACAATAAGAGTGGACACAGCTACTGCCACTGGCTTCCGCCTGATTGCGTCATCTTGGGGCAAAACAAAAAAATATTTGGACAATGTCGGCGGGCCGGATTAAAAAGCCTAGTGGGCCGTATATGGCCCGTGGGCCAAAGTTTGCCCACATTCATCATTTTTTTAGTGACAAATACGGCTTATATGCGAGAAAATACGTTAAGTCGAGTTAGTATTGGTCGCAGACCCAGTCAAACTATGAAAGAAGTCCAGAAATAGGCAAACTACGGCCCGCGGGCTACATACGGCCCGTTAGGCTTTTTAATCCGGCCCGCCGACGTTGTCCGAATAATGTTTTTTTAATTTTTCCCCAAGATGGCGCCGTCACGCGGAAGCCAGTGGCAGTAGCTGTGACCACTCTTATTTATTTTTCGTGTTTTAAAGGCACTCCATCTTTTTTAAATGACATTTTAATATTTCATAATACATTCCTTTTGACTTTACTTAGTACTTTATACTTTTGACTTGAATGATGAGTATGTTAATACTTTAGACCTTTTTTTCTGTTAATGTTTGATATGTACCGTATTTTCACGACTATAAGGCGCACTTAAAAGTCTTACATTTCCTCCAAAATAGACAGTGCACCTTGTAATACAGTGCGGCTTATATATGGAAAAATGTCATTCATTGAGGGTGTGCCTTATAATGCGGTGCGCCTTATAATGCGGTGCGCCTTATAGTCGTGAAAATACGGTACTGTTAACGGATGCACTTTTTTATATGTATCCTATCTTGTTCTGACCCCGCCCATCTGTCACATTTTTAAAGTCAATATGGCCCAAAAGTTTGCCCACCCCTGGTCTATAGTCCGTAAAATACGTGAAAGGTGGTATTCTAGTTAATATCTTTTGAGTGGCCCAATTAAGTGTACGGCAAAAAATCAAGATGTCCATTGGATGGCGTCCAATGAGACAGCTTCTAATCATGACAGAAGCTTCATTTATGAGCATTAGCAGAGCGCAATAGCACATAAAGCCAAAGAATGGCATTTCCCTTCAGGCAATCGGCGCAAGGTTTCGGCTAGCGCGAACAGATATCTTGTTTACAAAGCTATTGGCGCTCCCACTTGGCTGCCTTGCAAACACCCGGGAAAAAAAATAAAGACACACTCGCGTGTGCCTCGACTGTCTTTGCCAAGAGAAGGAAAGTTCATTGTAAAAAAAACTACATTTTGGCCAGAGTGAGTCGTGCTAAGCTAACTGCGTTTAGCCCTTTTTTTTTTTTCAAGAGGCTGGCGAGTGACCAGATCTTAATCAGACACGAATGAGGCTTAAATGACTGATTTATAAATACTTGTGAAAACAGTGTGTGATCATGTCCATCTTGGCGGAAAGGCTTTTGTTTATTAAACGGGGGAAATGGAGTGAATTTCATTATTTTGTTGTGTTTTAAATAAGGAAATGGAATGTATTTTCCGTGGTAAAGGCGCAAATTCAATGGCACGCAAGATTATAAGACGCAGTAGTAGTAGTAGAAGAGGTGGTGGTGGTGGTGGTAGTAGTCGTAGTAGTAGTAGTAGTAGTAGTGGTGGTGGTGTTGGTAGTGGTAGTAGTAGTAGTGGTATTAGTAGTAGTAGTAGAGGCGGTGGTGGTAGTAGTAGTATTAGTGGTGGTGGTGGTAGGGGTAGTAGTAGTAGTAGTAGTAGTGGTATTAGTAATAGTAGTAGTGGTATTAGTAATAGTAGTAGTGTTAGTAGTGGCAGTAGTAGTGTTAATAGTGGTAGTAGTGGTAGTGGTAGTAGTGGTAGCAGCAGTAGTAGTAGTAGTGGTAGTAGTATTAGTATTAGTAGTGGTAGTAGTGGTGGTAGTAGTAGTAGTAGTAGTAGTGGTAGTAGTGGTAGCAGTAGTAGTAATAGTAGTGGTAGTAGTAGTATTAGTTGTGGTAGTAGTGGTGGTAGTAGTAGTAGTAGTGGTAGTAGTATTAGTATTAGTAGTGGTAGTAGTGGTGGTAGTAGTGGTGGTAGTAGTAGTAGTAGTGGTAGTAGTGGTAGCAGTAGTAGTAGTAGTAGTGGTAGTAGTAGTATTAGTAGTGGTAGTAGTGGTGGTAGTAGTAGTAGTAGTAGTAGTATTAGTAGTGGTAGTAGTGGTATTAGTGAGAGTAAAAGTAGTGATAGTAGTGGTATTAGTGAGAGTAAAAGTAGTGATAGTAGTGGTATTAGTGAGAGTAAAAGTAGTGATAGTAGTGGTATTAGTGAGAGTAAAAGTAGTGATAGTAGTGGTAGTAGTAGTAGAAATAGTAATAGTAGTAGTAGTAGTAGTAGTAGTAATAGTAATAGTAATAGTAGTAGTAGTAATAGTAGTAGTAATAGTAATAGTAGTAGTAGTAGTAGTAATAGTAATAGTAGTAGTAGTAGTAATAGTAATAGTAGTAGTAGTAGTAATAGTAATAGTAGTAGTAGTGTGTTTGTTTTAAAGATTCACTGGATTGAGCAGTAGTACTAGTAGTAGCAATGGTGTTTATAGTGGTAGTAGTGGTAGTACTAATAAGGATTGTATTATAGATTCACTGGATGGAGCGGTAATAGTAGTAGTAGTAGTAGTAGTAGTACGTTGTGCTATAAATTCACTAGATTGAGCTGTAATTGTATTAGTGGGGGATTGTGGTATACATCCACTAGGTAGTAGTATTAGTAGTAGTAGTAGGGGTTGTGTTATACATCCATGAAGATGGAGCTGTAGTAGTAGTAGAAGTGATTTGTGTTATGAATCCATTAGATCGACCTTTGGTAGCAGTAGTAGCTAGCACTCTGAAAGGCAGCCAGTGAGTGAAATGAAGTGGGCCCGCCCACATGAGATCAACTTACCATGAACAAAGCCTGCAAGACTGTGTCAACATTATGTTTTGCCGAGGCCATAAAGCAAGTCAAATGACGTCGTCACAAATCAATCCACCAACCAAAACGCAGGAAAGCACCCTTCAAAAATCACATGATCATCCAAAAGAACCCTTC
The DNA here is from genome assembly GCF_051989575.1 of Stigmatopora nigra. NCBI lineage: Eukaryota > Metazoa > Chordata > Actinopteri > Syngnathiformes > Syngnathidae > Stigmatopora > Stigmatopora nigra. The sequence goes on along the minus strand of NC_135508.1, from coordinate 1,385,857 downwards.
AGATATTTCATACCACATATTTGGACAACATGATTTTCTAAAAAGCGCTTCTCACATGGTCATATTCTCCAAACAACAAAGAAACTGGATTTAAAAAAAGACGTAAACACGCCAGTATTTGTAAAAATAAGAAGAAATAAGAAAATAAAAGGCTGCCATCGTGGAAGTGATAAAGAAAGAAAGCCTGTCATGTTGTGACTGTTTTACAGAGTGAGTATTGCTGAGGTTCCTCCATCTACTGCCACCTTATGGACAAAAGCTACACCTGCAACAGTACAATTCAAAATAATAGTCATCATAATTGAAAAAATATATTAAAAAAATAGGAGAAGTAGGATTACGTGTCTAATATCATAACAATAATGTTCAGATATAGTCCAGTTTTACAAAGAATGGAATTATATTGACTACTACTTTTATATTGTGTTGACTACAGTAAAGCCTCAATTATTACGTCTTCACTTATTGCAAATTTACTACATTTTACGCTACTATTTTTATTGTATTTTCATAAAAATGTGAAAATCCACACTAAAATTTGTAAGAAGTCACTTTTGCCAATTGGACTAAAAATACAGTTATAATAGGATGACCATACTTCGCTATTTTTCAATTATTGCGGACATGTTTGCTCTACATTACCTGCGGTATTTGAGGGTTTACTGTGCAACTTATTTAGGATGTTGGCTACTTATTTATGATGTGGACAACGTGTATGATCTTGACTAATGTATGCTGTCGACTACTTATGTATGAGGTCGACTACTTATGTATGAGGTCGACTACTTATGTATGAGGTCGACTACTTATGTATGAGGTCGACTACTTATTCATGAGGTCGACTACTTATTCATGAGGTCGACTACTTATTCATGATGTCGACTACTTATTCATGAGGTCGACTACTTATTCATGATGTCGACTACTTATGTATGAGGTCGACTAATGTATGTTGTCGACTACTTATTTGTGATGACTAGTTATCATGTTGACTACTTATTTATGATGTCGACTAATTATGTATGATGTCAACTACTTTTTTCTGATGTTGACTACTTATTCATGACATCGACTACTTATTTCTGATGTCGGCTACTTATTTATGATGTCGGCTACTTATTTATGATGTCGGCTACTTATTTATGATGTCGGCTACTTATTTATGATGTTGCCTACTTATTTATGATGTCGCCTACTTATGTATGACGTCGCCTACTTATTTATCACGTCGAATACTTATTTATGGTGTCAACTACTTATCTATTATGTCGACTACTTATTTATTATGTTACCTACTAATTATTATATTGACTACTTATATATTATTATTTATTACTTAGTTATTTTTACTTATTATAGATTGATTATTTTCTGTATGTTTGTTTGTTTGTACTTATATATGTTCCAACTACTTATTTGAGTAATTATTTTTTACTTATTTTTTGATCATTTATCTGTGTAACTACTTATGTGATTAGTTATGTGATTACTTATTTATTTGTTGGTATTTGTGCAATTCTCTACTTATCTACAATGCAATTACTTATGTATTGATTATTTATTTGTCGTTTTGTTGTTGTTGTTATTTGTGCACTTGGTGGTGAAAACTTAAAATCTCATTCTACTGCTATAATAACAATAAAAACATGGTGAAAAAATACTAACCACTATTAATTGAAACTGACCAATAACAGCAATATTTCCCATTTGGATAATTCTATTAAACAAGCCACCCTTTCATTTTAGCCAATCACTCTCATTCATGAATGACTCCCCCAGTTCTTTTGTCACCATGCTTATTGTAAAATCAATTACTCCATCACCCCCGGCTGCTTTACGGCACCGTCTTTTTCGCCGAGAGTTTTCGAGATAAGAAAAATCCGCAAAACCATCACAAGAAAGACGAAAACCTTTAAAAAAAATCATTCAAGGCCATTTTACCAGTTTAGGACCCCCTTCCCCCTCCCCCGACCGAAATCTAGCATGACAAAGACCCCCAAAAATGACTCAAATCCAGAACCGACAGCAAAAAAATAAAGTAGAATTCCGCAAAAAATATTAATGAAACTCATTGAGGCTGTGATACCCGATTTTTTATTTTATTTACAAAGGTGATCGGGTAAAATCCGTATTTTTTTTAGCCGTTTTGAGGCCAAGAGTAACCACTTAACTGTGTTTTGCCCTTGCGATATTTTCTGATTTTCTCCCTTTTAAATCAATAATTGTCATTTTTTAAAGATATTTTTTGGTGTTTTTAGCTCAAAAATCATTTTGTAAAATCTAAAAATATATTTTAAAAAAAGCTAAAATAAACATTGTTTTAGATCTATAAAAACGGAATATTCAGGGATTTTAATCCAGTTCTTTTAATCCATTTATTTAAAAAAATCTAAATAGGATGTATATTAAATTTCCTGATTTTCTCCTTTTTAAATCAATCATTGACATTTTTTAAATATTTTTTTTGTTTTTAGTTCAAAAATCGTTTTGTAAAATCTAAAACTATATTTTAAAAAAAGCTAAAGTAAACATTGTTTCAGATCTATAAAAAGAACTGAATATTCAGGGCTTTTAATCCATTTAATTTAAAAAAATTAAGTATCATGTTTATTAAATTTCCTGATTTTCCCTCTTTTAAATTAATAATTGACATTTTTAATCCATTTTTTGTGTTTTTAGTTTAAAATCATTTTGTAAAATCTAAAAATATATTTTAAAAAAGCTCAAATAAACAATGTTTTAGATCTATAAAAATAACTGAATATTCAGGAATTTTAATCCAGTTCTTTTAATCCATTTATTTAAAAAAATCGAAATATTATATCTAAAATAGTCGAAGTATCTTTCAGAATAAATGAAATATTATCATAAAAATTGCTGTAATTGTGGTAAACATGTTCTTCTTCAGAAAACTGAATTATAGCCAACTACCAGCTACATGCTAATCGCGCACTGAATGCTAATTATCCATATTCTAATGCTAAATTGTCTTATGAAAAAAATGATTCCATAACTCAAGAGAACATAATGTTAAATATCATTTTCCAATAAGCCCGCCATAATGTCTCATACTTTGGACTAAATAAACAAAGCGTCGACAAACACACGGCATTAAAAATAGCCTCCAGGTGTGCGCTAACGTAGCGATGTTGTGCTGAGGCGCTAACGACATGTGTGGATGAACATATTTTGCATAATGCATGAAGAAGCTAACATTTACTCGGCGTGTGCGCGCATGCGAGTGCGATTGTGCGCCAGAGTGAAAGACATTGAGAAAGATACAAGACAGTGAGAAAGTAGCACTGCAAGCTGACATGCTACATGCTAACATGCTAATAGATAGCAGAATCTTAGCTAATTCATTAGAAGAGATTGAAGAGAAAGACATATTTCATCAAAAACATTTCAAATGATTGGATTTGATTCATTTTCTGAACCGCATTATCCTCACTAGGGTCACGGAGGGTGCTGGAGCCTATCCAAGTGGACCAGGCTAGGGGGAGACCCTGAATCGGTGGTCAGCCAATCACAGGGGAGAATGAGACAAACAAGCAATCACTCGTAGCTAAGGACAATTTAGACTGTTAGCCAGCTAGCCTAGCATGCAGGTGGACCAACCTGGATTTGAACCCAAGAACCCATAACTGCGAGGCAGATGTGCTGACCACTTTTCCACCGGGCCGCAGGATTTGATTGGGTTGAATTATTTAATAAGGGACAGCATATTAAGGAAAATATTCATAATCATGTTATTTGAACATGTGTGTTAATAGTAGCATAATTAGCATACTCGTCAGCTAATTTGCTTCATGCCGAGACCAATTCAATATTTAATAATACATAAATCATCAATGAATTACAAAAAAATGACTTATTTTTTGATTATTTCTTGGGTAACTTCAAGTTTCACCCAAGTCGGGAACCACTGCTAACCATGCTAATTTGGTATGTCTGGAAAAATGTTAATACCATTTTAGATATAATATTTAGATTTAATATTCAGTTTTTTATAGATCTAAAACAATGTTTATTTTAGCTTTTTTTATATGTTTTTAGATTTCACAAAATAAATTTTGAACTAAAAAAACAGAAAAAATGGATAAAAAAATTATTAAAAAATGAAAATTATTGATTTAAAAGGGGGAATATCAGGGAAATTTAATATACATCATAATTATATATATTTTTATAAATGGCTAAAAACTGGATTAAAATTTCTGAATATTCAGTTTTTATAGATATAAAACAATGTTTATTTTCGCTTTTTTCCATATATTTTTAGATTTTACAAAATGATTTTTGAACTAAAAACACAGAAAAAATGTATTAAAAAATTACAATTATTTATTTAAAAGGGATAAAATCAGAAAATGTAATATACATCTACACTCTTCATTTTAATTTAATCCTAAAACAAAAAGTCAGCACTCATCATTTACTTTCCCGGGCCACACAAAATGATGCGGCCGGCCAGATTTGGCCCCCCAACCGCCACTTTGACACCTGTTCTCTTACTGCAATCAAACAGACACCTACTCCACACGTCAATCAAGTCACAATGAGACAAATGACCAATCAAACGCTTGGCTGGTCTAAAATTAGCTAAGCATGCATGTTTTTGGGATGTAGGAGGAAACCAGAGTACCCAGAGAAAACCCACTCATGCCCGGTTAATCCATGCAAACTCCACTCATGTCAATCAAAACGCAATGAGACAAACAACCAAACTCTTGGCTAGTGTACAATTAGCCTAGCATGCAAGTTTTTGGGATGTGGGAGGAAACCGGAGTACCCAGAGATAACCCACTCAAGCCTGTGAAGAAAATCCAAACTCCACACATGTCAATCAAGTCACAATGAGACAAATGACCAATCAAACTCTTGGCTGGTCTACAATTAGCTAAGCATGCATGTTTTTGGGATGTAGGAGGAAACCAGAGTACCCAGAGAAAACCCACAAAGGCCCAGTTAAACCATGCAAACTCCACTCATGTCAATCAAGGCACAACGAGACAAACGACCAATCAAACTCTTGGCTAATGTACAATTAGCCTAACATGCATGTTTTTGGAATATGGGAGGAAACTGAAGTACCCAAAGAAAACCCACTCAAGCCTGGGAAGAACATGGAAACTCCCCACATATCAAGGCATATTGAGACAAACGACCAATCAAACTCTTAGCTAGTGTCCAACTGGCCTACCATGCATGTTTTTGGAATATAACCAGAGTACCCAAAGAAAACCCACTCAGGCCCGGGGACAATATGCAAACACACGGGTGAACCTGGATTCAAACACAAGTACTCAGCCGTCGAGGCCCTTCGTAGCCCAGCATTTTACCGGTAGCATTTCCCCGGGTTGTCAAGCTCATCTTCTCCAATGATTTATTGATTGCAAAAGCTTGAAGAAAACCCGAGAGAAATACCCGCGTATTTACAAGTGCAAAATGCAAAGGTTTGATATTATTTGCGCTCCAGTTTTTTTTCATAAATAAGCTGGCAATTAAATGGTCTCCTCGCGGTGAAATTCGAAAATTGACAACGATTGTTCTTCTCTCTGCAACACACGCACGCACCCAGAATAAATTGTGCGGGTATGCCGAGAAGATAACAAGCCGACACGGCGCTGTGAGAAGCTTTCTAATTATTAACACGGACCGGGAACGTGAACGGGGCTCAATCAAAGTCGAGACATTTCCCCGAATTTGAGAATTAAAGAGTTATTATTTGGAAACAAAAGACTGGGTCGCTTTGAAGGGCTATTTCCGTGGAATTTGTGCGGGTGTTACAATATATACATATACATACAAGTACATACATACACATATATACATATAGTATATAGAAATACATATGTACATATACACACATAGTATATAGAAATACATATGTACATATACATATACACACATAGATATACATACACATACATATAGTATAAATAAATACATATATATATTTATATATAAATACATATGTACATGTATACATAGTATATATAAATACATATGTACATGTATACATAGTATATATAAATACATGTGTACATGTATACATGGTATATATAAATACATATGGACATGTATACATAGTAATAATAAATACATATGTACATGTATACATAGTATATAGAAATACATATGTACATGTATACATAGTATATACATATACATATATATACATATATATATACATATACACACATATACACATGTATACACATACATATACACATGTATACACATACATATACACATACATACACATACATATACACATACATATACACATACGTATACACATGTATACACATGTATACACATATGTATACACATACATATACACATACATATACACATATATATAAATATACATATATACATATACATAAATATATATATATATATATATATATATATATATATATATATATATATATATATATATATATATATATATATATATATATATATATATATATATATATATATATATATATATATATATATATATATATATATATATATATATATATATATATATATATATATATATATATATATATATATATATATATACATATACATACTTATACATTTAATATATACACATACATATATATATACATATATACACATACATATACATATATACACATATATATACATATTATTTATATTATATTTGGTTCGCCGGCCACATTAATGCTAACCATTATAATGAATTTCATTCGACTTTTTCAGTCTCATTTCAATCCAAAAAACATCGTCTTATATTCGGGCCAAAACGCCATCGAGTCCATTCACTAGCTTGACATCACTCGGGGCGAGGGCTGCAGTTGGACGCCACCCGGTTTCCCGAGATGATTCATTTGGAAACACTAACGGCGTGCGTTTGAGCCCGACATCACCCTTGGCTGTCATTGACGGCAGAGACTCCGCCTCCCCCTGACAAGCTTCCCCCCCCCCCCCCCCCCCCCGCTCTTAAGATGTCCCATTTTCTTTTCATCAGCCGCACTGTTCTCATCACGGCAATCAGCTAGCTGCTTCCTTCTAACACAATCAGCGCACTCTCAAATGACAGCCGCCATTGGGAAATAGACGGGGGGCTAATGATTGGGCGCCGGAGGAGGTGGGCGTCGTTATAATATCCCTTGGAATATAACGCAATCCATTTTATGGATAATTAGCAACCGAGCCAGACAACAACATGATCGCCATCTTGTCAAACACAATACCGTAATTCCTTGACATAAGTGTCCCAACATATGAGAAATTTGACATATGAGTAAAATTACGATTATTTTTTTCCCTGCTGCTTTGACATACGAGTGTCCTGACATACGAGAATTTGAGATACAAGGGAAATCCAGATTTTTTTGCCCTAATGCCTTGACATACGAGTGTCCCAACATACGAGAAATTTGAGATACAAGGAAAATATTAGCATATTTTTGCCCTAACACCTTGACATAAGAGTACCCCAACATACGTGACATTTGAGATACGAGAAGAGTTTTGAGCATTTTTTTGCCCTAATGCCTTGACATATGAGTGACCAACAGAAATTTGAGATGAGGAAATTTTGAACAAGATTTTGCCCGAATGCTTTGAGATAAAAGCGTATGTTGGTACGCTCTTATCTCAAAGCATTCGGGCAAAATCTTGCTCAAAATTTCCTCATCTCAAATTTCTGTTGGTCACTCATATGTCAAGGCATTAGGGTAAAAAAATGCTCAAAATTCTTTGAGCATTTTTTCATCTCAAATTTCTGTTGGTCACTCATATGTCAAGGCATTAGGGTAAAAAAATGCTCAAAACTCTGAGCATTTTTTTAACCTAATGCCTTGACATATGAGTGACCAACAGAAATTTGAGATATGAGGAAATTTTGAACAAGATTTCCCAAATGCTTTGAGATAAGAGCGTACCAACTTACAATAAATTTGATATACATACATATAGATACAAATATATATACATGTACACCATTCAACTATCCTAGCATACATGTTTTTGGAATGTGGGAAGAAACCGGAGTACCCAAAGAAAACCCACACAACCCAGAGAAAAACTAACAAACTCCACACACTAAGAACCCAACTGGGATCTAACCCACGACTCCAGAACAGTTGAACCCAGTCGCTAACCGCTCTGCCGGCAGCCCGCCACTTTGACATTTTGAGTGAGAAATTCGCAAGTGGTGCCGGAGCGCTCCGTTTCGGATGATCTATCGAGGAGAATTGGCCCTCAGCGCCGATTCAAATCCTCCATGCCACTTCCCCTCTGTACACAAAGACACGTTTGGCTAACCGGCCACGGTTGAACTGGAAATGCGCGACGCGGTGGCGGAGAAATGAACCTTGTTATGCGCCCTGACGCCGGGGCAGTACACCCGGGAAAAAACCAACACCACTCTCACTTACCGGCATGGCACAAGCAGTCGGACAACCAATCATAGCTAGGGGTACTTTAGAGTGTCCAATTAGCCTAGTATGCATGTTTTTGGAATGTGGGGGGAAGCTGGAGTACCCAGAGAAAACCCACACAGAACATGCATACGCCATACATGCCAATGGCAGGTAACAATAAGACAAACAACCAACCAAATGCATGGTCAGGGACAAATTAGCATACAATTAGCCTAGTATGCATGTTTTTGCAATGTGGGAGGAAACTGGAGTACCCAGAGAAAACCCACACAGAACATGCATACGCCATACATGCCAATGGCAGGTAACAATAAGACAAACAACCAATCAAATGTATGGTCGGGGACAAATTAGCGTCCAATTAGCCTAGTATGCATGTTTTTGCAATGTGAGAGGAAACTGGAGTACCCAGAGAAAACCCACACAGAACTCGCAAACTCCACAAATGCCAATGGCATGTCACAATGAGACAAACAACCAATCACACTCATTGCCAGGAAAAAATAGCATACAATTAGCCTAGCCTGCATGTTTTTTGTAATGTGGGAGGAAACCAGAATACCCGGAGAGAACCCACACAGAACATGCAAACTCCACAAATGCCTATGGCAGATCACAATGAGACAAACAACCAATCACACTCATGTCCAAGGACAAATTAGCGTCCAATTAGCCTAGTATGGATGTTTTTGGAATGTGGGAGGAAACTGGAGTACCCTGAGAAAACCCACGAAAAACATGCAAACTCCACAAATGCCAATGGCAGATCACAATGAGACAAACAACCAATCACACTCATTGCCAGGCACAATTTAGCATACAATTAGCCTAGCATGCATGTTTTTGTAATGTGGGAGGAAACCAGAGTACCCAGAGAAAACCCATGCAAAACATGCAAACTCCACAAATGCCAATGGCATGTCACAATGAGACAAACAACCAATCACACTCATTGCCAGGCACAACTTAGCATACAATTAGCCTAGCATGCATGTTTTTGGGATGTGGGAGGAAACTGGAGTACCCAGGTAAAACCCACACAGAACATGCAAACTCCACACAGGTGAGTGGTTAGCGCATCAGACTCACAGTTCAGAGTCCTGGGTTCAAATCCAGGTCAGTCCACCATGTTGAGTTAGAATGTTCTCCTTGGGCTTGCGTGGGTTTTCGCAGGGTACTCCAGTTTCCTTCCACATTCCAAAAACATACATGCTAGGCTAATTGGACACTAAAAAGCCCTTAGCTATGAGTTATTGGTTGTTTGTCTCCTTGTCGTATTGTGATTGGCTGGCAAGCAATTCAGCGTGTTCTCCGCTAGGCTCCAGCACCCTCCGCGACCCTTTTGAAGATAAATGGTCCAGAAAATGAATGGATACCCAACATTAATACATTAATTACATTAAGAAAATAATCATTCATTCACTATTCCGCTTATCTGTATGATGGGGGTGCCGGAGCCTATCCCTAAATTGATTCCCAGTCAATGGCAGAGGAGACAGGCGACCATTCACACTCAGTCTTACAATTTCGAGTGTTTGATCAGCTAGCTTAGCATGCATGTTTTTGAAAAGTGGTTTTGTGTTAGCATAAGCACATTAGCATGCCGTGATGCGTCTCCACTAGTGCACCGCGTCGCGTTAGCGCACTTTTGTGTAGCGCGCACGCTTGAAGAAGCCAAGACAAAAGATGGCGGCGGCGAAGACGGACAAACGGACGGTGGCGAGGAATCTCCATATCGTAATAACATCACAGCACATTAGCGCACAGCCGCATGCGGCGAGATTTGATTTGGAATAATGCGCCGTGATTTATGCCGTCGGAGAAAAGCGTGTTTGACATTTTGATGTGTTGCCAGGAATGTGTGAGGCCACTTTTTAATGAGCCCATTCAAAAGAGTCAGCATACAAAGTCAAAGCCCATAAAAACTATGGCAATTGAATGCATCGCCATTAGTTGCTCTTTAAAGAAAATTGGCCCTTTGATTGTAAATGCATTTACATAATGTAGTCTTTAACATAACGCAATAATGATAAAATTGAAATATGAATTCCGACAATTTTACGTTTCCAGTGCTTTTTTGTCAAGGTAGTAGGGCAAAAATGTGCTGGGAATTTTCCTCTTATCTGTAATTTCTCATATGTTGGGACACTCGTATGTCAAGTCATTAGGGCAAAAATTATCTCAGAATTTTCCCCGTGTCTCAAATTTCCTGTATGTTGGGACACTTGTATGTCAAGGTATTAGGGCAAAAATTATCTCAGAATTTTCCTCTTATCTCAAATTTCTCATGTTGGGACACTTGTATGTCAAGGCATTAGGGCAAAAATTATCTCAGAATTTTCCCCGTGTCTCAAATTTCCTGTATGTTGGGACACTTGTATGTCAAGGTATTAGGGCAAAAATTATCTCAGAATTTTCCTCGTATCTCAAATTTCTGGTATGTTGGGACACTCTTATGTCAAGGCATTAAGGCAAAAAATTGCTCAGAATTTTCTTATCTCAAATTCCTCGTATGGTGGGGCACTCTTATGTCAAGGCATTAGGGTAACAAAATTGCTCAGAATTTTCCTCTTAGCTCAAATTTCTCATATGCTGGGGCACTTGTATGTCAAGGCATTAGGGCAAAAATTGCCTGGAATTTTCTCTCTTATCTCAAATTTCTCGTATGTTGGGGCACTTGTATGTCAAGGCATTAGGGCAAAAATTGCCTGGAATTTTCTCTCTTATCTCAAATTTCTCGTATGTTGGGGCACTTGTATGTCAAGGCATTAAGGCAAAAAAATGCTCAGAATTTTCTTCATACCTCAAATTTCTCGTATGTTAGGACTCTCGTATGTCAAGGCAAAAAATCAGCTCACAATTTTCCTCATCTTATTTGTTGTCTGTTTGTCTCGAGTCTAATTTGTGCGCATATAAGCCACACCCTCAATTATCTCATTTTTTTAGCGACAAATACAATTCACTCCTCATTTTTTCAGCCACAACTACAGCATTTTTTTTGCGAAAAAATACGGTAATCACATCGTAAGAGAGCTAGCGTTTTTATCTTTTTTGGTCTCCGATGAGACCCGCAGCCATTTACCGCTTGCCCAAGCAAATTGATGAATTAGACGGGAGAATAAAAGCCTGCGAGTGTGTGTATATGTGTGTGTAAGTGTGTGTATATGTGTGTAGCGCCTGTCATCCTTGGCCGCCTGACTCGTCGAGCTTTGACATCTTCAGCTAAGAGCCAGGGGAAATAACAGCAAATTCACTTAATGGCACCACCTCATCTATTGCTCATACTCAGAGAAGAGAGAAGGACGGGGGGCTTTGGGGGGGTCCTTCATGTGCTACAAAATAGCTTTGTGCCGTGGGCGGGGGTGCGCCGGTGCGGGTAAGCGCGGTGGGGGGAGTGGACGCTGTAATTTCAAAACAACTCTGACCTCAGGCTTTCTGCGCTTGTTTTTTTTCTTTCCGTTTTCTTAATGTGATGACAGCGCCATCCAGTTTGACGAATGGCCGAGTGTATGCGGGTTGCGTTCTAGCGTGTATTTTGCGGGTTGTGTTGTATGGGTAGGGGCGGCTTGGTAGGATTGAGTGGTAAGCATGTTGGAAATATGGTTGTGGGGTCGTGGGTTTGAATTTAGGTCAGTGTACGTGTGTGGAGTTTGTAGGTTCTGGGTGGGTTTTCTTTGGGTGCTCCAACATTACAAAAACATGGATACTAGGCTAATTGTATGCTAGTTTGTCAATGGTCATGAGTGTGATTGGTTGTTTGTCTCATTGCACCCTGCTATTGGCATGTGTGGAGTTTTCATGTTGTGTGTGGGTTTTCTCTGGGTACTCTGGTTTCCTCCCACATTATAAAAACATGCATATAAGGCTAATTGTATGCTAATTTTTCCCTAGTCATGAGTATGATTGGTTGTTTGTTTCAATGCGACCTGCCATTAGCATGGGTGTAGTTTGCATGTTCTGTGTGGGTTTTCTCTGGGTAATCCGGTTTCCTCCCACAATACGACGAGTAGACAAACAACCAATCAGTCATAGCTAGGGGCAATTTAAAGTGTCCAATCAGCTTAGCTTAGTTTTTTTAAATGTGGGAGGAAAGGGGAGTACCCAGAGAAAACCCACACAAGCCCAGGGAGAACATGTTAACTCAACATAGCTACGCTGACCTGGATTTGAACCCAGGACTCTGAACTGTGAGGCCGACGTGCTAACCACTCACCTGTGTGGAGTTTTCATGTTGTGTGTGGGTTTTCTCTGGGTACTCCGGTTTCCTCCCACATTATAAAAACATGCATACTAGGCTAATTGTACGCTAATTTGAGCAATATACAAAAACAAGATCCAAGTTACAAAATCCCCCAAAATGTAACCACATTTTTTTTTGTGTATCAACCACACGGCAACAACAACGACTCTTTTGACCGCCATTTTTTCGTTTAATGAACGAGATACGGCGCCAATCTTGAAAAGCTTTCTGTCATGGCTTTTACACGGGAAGTAGACGGCCTTCAGCCGGTCGCCTGGGGGTGTATTGCGATGGCCCTGCTAAATATTTCACAGCTCAAAGATGAAGTCAAAAAAAAAAAATGAAAAAAGACGGGAGAGCTGAAGTGAGAGCTCGTCGGGAAGCAAAAGAAAATCTTTGCTGAGGGTTTTGACATGCTTCGCCTCCGCCGAGAGAGCGAGGTGAGGAGAGTGTGTCGTCAAGGGCAGCCTGGGCGGCCTTGTAATTGGCTCACACCAGAATAGAGTCAAGGGTGTGTAGATAAATGTGTGTTTTAGAGTGTGGAAGTATCACATATTAGCTCATTGGCTGCCACAGATGGCCACAGCCGTCCAATTTTTTGAAACGTCCACTGTAGTCAATGGTTGAATTCATCCATTTTCTAATCCGCTTATCCTTGTGGGGGTGCTAGAGCCTATTCCAGCTATCTATAGTGCGGCGCCCAAAATTGGTGGTCGCCCATTTTGAAGAACAAACAAGCTAGTAGATAGTGGGAATTTAGCCTATAATTAGCTTAGCATGTATGTTTTCAGGGATGTGGGAGGATACCGGAGGACTCGGAGAAAACCTATGCAACAAGTAATGGAGAACATGGAATGGGTAGAGTAGAAAAAATATTATTTTTTAAAGAGAATGCGGGTTATACGCGAGAAATTGTAAAATTATGCAATTTTAAGCCAATTTTAAGGGTGTGGCTTGTATGGACATGGCTTATACGCGAGAAATTGTAAAATTATGCAATTTTAAGCCAATTTTAAGGGTGTGGCTTGTATGGACATGGCTTATACACGAGAAAATACAGTGAATCCAATTTTTAGGATTTGAAAGTCAAGGCGTAGACCCCCAAAAATATTAGTTTTGAAACAAAATGCGGCTTATATGCAAAAAAATGTAAAATTCTGCAATTTTAAGGGTGGGGCTTAAACAGGGGTGGCTTGTTTGTGGGAAAATACATTGAATACAGTTTTTGGGATTTGTAACTCAAGGCGTAGACCAAAAAAAATAAAAAATAAACAGAATGTGGCTTATACGTGAGAAATTGTAGAATTCTGGCAGTTTTAAGGGTGTGGCTTATTCGGACAAGGCTTATAAGGGAGAAAATACAGTAAATGCAGTTTTTTGGGGATTTAAAACTCAAGGCGTAGACCAGAAAAATCCTGTTTTTGAAACAAAATGCGGCTTATACCCAAGAAATTGTCAAATTCTGGCAGTTTTAAGGGTGTGGCTTATGAGGACACGGCTTATACACGAGAAAATATGGTGGATCCAGTTTTTGGGATTTTTAACTCTTGGCGTAGACCAGAAAAATAGTGTTTTTGGAACAAAAAGCGGTTTATATGCGAGAAATTGTAAAATTATGTGATTTTAAGCCAATTTTAAGGGTGTGGCTTATATGCCCAAGGCTTATACGTGAGAAAATACAGTGAATCCAGTTTTTGGGATTTGTAAATCAAGGCATAGATCAGAAAAACATTGTTTTTGAAACAAAATGCGGCTTATACACAAGAAATTGTACAATTCTGGCAGTTTTAAGGCAATTTTAAGCATACAATTTATACAGGGGCGGCTTATATGTGAGAAAATACGAAGAATCCAGTTTTTAGGATTTGTAACTCAAAGCGTAGACCAAAAAAAAAAAATTTTTAAACAGAATGCGGCTTATACGCGAGTAATCGTCCAATTCTGGCAGTTTTAAGGCAATTTTAAGTATGAAATTTATACAGGGGCGGCTTATATGTGAGAAAATATGGTGAATCCAGTTTTTAGGATTTGAAACTCAAAAAAATCTAATTTTTGAAACAAAATGAGGTCATGACCGATTGACAAACAAGTATCCAAGTATCCGATAGAGCAAATCCCGCACATGCTACGCTAATTTTAGCTCAATAAAGCATAGGAAACACTAGCTTACACTATCAATAGAGTCAATTATGTTTTGTCTTTTAGCGGCGGCGGTGGGGGCGGGGTTTACCGCAGTGGGCTTTCCGACGGCGACTGTTTGACCCTGAGAAGGATTTTCTTTGACCTTCCACGTTCCACTGCAGCAAATTTGAGGTACTGCAATTACAGTGCATCAGTGGAATCGATAGCAATGTGACGACTCCAGTTGGGTTAATGAGTTTTTTCCCTCGCCATCATTGAATGAGCGACCCTCAACAAGGGCACACTTAATTCAAGCCCAAGGAAACAATCAGCTAATCAACATATCGTGCTGCCCAGACAGGTGCTAAGAGTACCGTATTTTCACCACTATAAGGCGCACTTAAAAGTCTGAAATTTTCTCCAAAATAGACAGTGCGCCTTATAATACAGTGCGTCTTATATATGGGAAAAAAAACAGAAAACCAATATCTAAAAACCACCACTGCCGGATATTAAAAAAACACATACGCCTGAAATGGGACAATATTGTTAAATATGCAGATGCCATTTTAGTTTACAAAATCTTCCATCATATAGCTCCTCCCCCACTGCAAGATTTTATTAAAAAAAATCCAAAATATCAACAATGGCTGGCTCTAGAGGTGACTGTAAAGTAGGGAGTGCTTTATACCTGCAAGTCAATAGCAATTACCGTATTTTCACCACTATAAGGCGCACTTAAAAGTCTTACATTTTCTCCAAAATAGACAGTGCGCCCGCCTTATAATCCAGTGCACCTTATATATGGAAAAAACAGAAAAACCACCACTGTCGGATATTAAAAAAAACAATTACAAAATGTGTACTGCCTTTCACCATAGAAATAGTCTTGCACTTCCTAAATAATATAACATAAATAACATAAATATTTGAGATAACACCCCATCACACGCTGTAAACATTGACATAAATTCTACCCCCATTTTGCCTGTCAAAAATTCAACAAAAATATTTTTGTAGATATATATGAAACCATTCCTGGAAAAACTCACCTATTTGCAGTTTTGGCCAGAATTTAGTGTCCTATAATGACTTTATATTGACAGGACAAAGTAACAACAAAGCCATGGGAGCAAATTTGTGATTGGTCTTTTCAGTATAAGCAAAAACTTAATTCAGGATATTGGATTAATTAGATAAAAAAGGCCTACCTGAGTGAATTTTTGGTGAAAAATCGGGCAAACCGGGTAAGACAGAATGGTGGTTATTAAAGTACTGTGAAAAAAGCGGGTTGATGACAACATAGTAAGCTAACGGAGAGCTTTGTTCGTTTCTGGCGGTGCCGTGACATCGTTAGCGCATCGTCGTATGACGTTCTACATCACCCCGCCTTTGATCTTTGTGAAGAAAATATCAATTCATATTAAATTATTAATTTTATCAAGCAAAAAAAAAACCTAAAAATTGCTTTCATTCATTTTTTGGAGCCTCGGAAGTTCAATTTAAAGTTTATGTTATGCTACAAGTGCTTTCTCGTTGAATGATAATCATAACGTCCATATAAGGTATTTGATATATTATATTAGATTAGATTACTTTATTCATCCAGTATTCAAGAAAATTTCACTGTCACAGTAGGAAAATCTCGCTAGCATCATTTCTATGGGAAACATTGATTTGAGATACGTCACGTTTTAGTATTGATAATTATAACGTCCATATAAGGCATTTATTATATTATATTATATTATATTATATTATATTATATTATATTATATTATATTATATTATATTATATTATATTATATTATATTATATTATATTATATTATATTATATTATATTATATTATATTATATTATATTATATTATATTATATTATATTATATTATATTATATTATATTATATTATATTATATTATATTATATTATATTATATTATATTATATTATATTATATTTTATATTATATATTATATTATATTATATTATATATTATATTATATATTATATTATATTATATTATATTAGATTAGATTATATATCGGGAAATTTCACTGTCACAGTAGAAATATCTTGCTAGCATCATTCCTATGGGAAACATTGATTTGAGATACGACTAAATCGACATACGAGCTCTGTTCCTGAACGCATTCATTAAGCTTGCATCTCAAGGCAGGACTGTTATGGAAAACACTCCTGCCTTGAGATACGAGCTAAAGTTTATGTTATACTACAAGCACGTCTGTGTTTACTATTTTAATTTTTTTAATAAACATTTTGATAATTTACTCATTCTTTGCACTAATTATTAGTATTAGTGACTAATACAAAGGAAAAAAGTGGTCTTATTGTTAGTTCTATGTTATTTTGCAATGAGTTTATTACTGGTCCGGCCCGCTTGATCTCAAATTAAGCTGTATTCGGCCCGCAGACCAAAGGTTTGACACCACTGGTTGACACCACTTTGAACGCGGCCTGTTTATTTAAGGATGTCGTAATAATGCTTGACCTTTTTTTCCAGTCCGACTGCCCTTTAGCGCTTTAGCATCTCTTTAAATATGTGTGTGTGTACATGTGTACATGTGTGTGTACATTGTGTGTGTGTGTGTGTGTGTGTGTGTGTTCATGGTCTGCCAACTCCTGGAGTGGATTGTTCCAAATTAGTATGCATTAGGTGGTTAGCGCAAAGCATTTAATTATGCAAGGTGGCGCTAAACTGTCTATGTTATGATTAGCCCAACACGTTACACCCGTTATTCATTTTTTTTTTGGTTAGGTCTTTGTCTTTCTATGGGGGAGGGGCTCTAGTGGGGAAGGATGGGAATGCGGGTAGTCTTACCTCGATTATTGCGACTTCACTTATCGCGGATTAAATTCTTAGTATATATATATATTTTTTAAGTTCATAAAAATGGGAAAATCCACGCAGAAGCCACTTTTACTACTAGGAAAAAATATATATAATAGGTGTGAAGCACATTTTCATATGCTTTATTTATTTTAAGATATTAGTAAATAATTTCCTTATAATTTTCTCAATTTTTTGTGCGTTTCCTCGCATTTTTCATACAAAATTTGGACATTTTGACCAATTTTAAAGGGTTTAATTGGTAGTTGTGTGAGGACCGTGGAACGTAAATTACAGAATTTACATATAAAGTACACTTCTACTTACAAATTTTCAAAAGTGTATACTTTTGTATTTTTTTTAAGTTCATAAAAAGATTTTTAAAAACGATATAACTCATTAAATTGAAGTATTTTCGATTTTTCAACTATCACTGCCATGTTTAGTCTACATCAGGGGTGTCAAACCTACGGCCCGCGGGCCAGAACCGGCTCGCCTGGTGGTTTGGTACGGCCCGGGGAAGAAAGCTGCATTGTATAAAAAATATATGAATTTTCTTTAAAATTTGTAGTTCTTGTATTATCCGCTAGGAGGTGCATTGTTTTAGTACGTGAAAAAACAGTAAACATTAAAGCTCATATCTCAAAGCAGGACTGCTATAGAAAACAGTCCTGCCTTGAGATACGAGCTTAATGCATTCAAGTACCAACCTCGTATGTTGATTTACTCGTATCTCAAATCAATGTTTCCCATAGAAATGATGCTAGCGAGCTTTTACTTAGCCAGGCGCTAATCTTAGTTGAAAAGACTGCTTGCTGGCCACGAAAAAACTGAGCTAGCTTAGCGCTAGCAAGAGTAGAATCCCTTTCTGATGCTGCCAACCAGATTAGCATCTCCCGGGGCAAGCTAGTCACAAATTATAGTTTCTCATTTCACATGTCACAGACAATTAAAGCATGCCTTTCAATCCTCGTTAGCAACAAGCTAGCTCCCTTACTGCTCATTAGCTTCCAGACAACGTCCTTGGCACGTGGATTGATTTGTGTGCATCATTTTCTGAATATTTTCAAGGGAAGACAAAAGCAAACAACCCTTGATAGGTTGCATCTGAAATTCAGGGTGGAGGCGGGGCTTAAAGAGCCAAGAAAGGTATCAAAATTTCAAACAAAATTAGAATTAAGTTTAGTGCAAGGTTAGATTAAATTATTTTTGAGTGTCTGTATTGTAATCTAAGTTAATTTAAGTGTGTTTATGTTATGTTACAAGCGCGTTGCCGTGCTAAAATTTAATAGGGAGTACAAATGTGATACTTTGAAGGGAAAATCTGAAGAAAAAACATTGTATGTGGTATTTTTGAGATAGTATATGAATCAAAAATTGTGAAAGGGTGTTGCCTGCACGTAGACAAATTAAAAAAGGAAGTCATGTGAACAGTACAACCAGGAAGTGTGTCCGTAGCCGTCTAGTTTGTCGTCCCTAGGTAAGATCACGGCACCCTGAGCGAACAATAGCAGGCACAAGTATGTTTTTTTCACATTTTATGCAAAATATATATTTTTTTCTTGAATTTCATTCATAGACATCAAAATTAATTTTTATTTAGCGTTTTATATGTTTATTTTTTCTCTATTTTGAAATAAATGACCATATTGGCCGCATTGTCTTGCATTATGATAAAATGGAGTACGTTTTTTTCACATTTTATGCAAAATAAGGTTTATTTTTTCTTGAATTTCATTCATAAACATCTTTTTTTAGCGTTTCATATGTTTATTTTTTCTCTATTTTAAAATAAATGACCGTATTGGCCGCATTGTCTTGCATTATGGCAAAAATGGAGTACGTTTTTTTCACATTTTATGCAAAATACGGTTTATTTTTTCTTGAATTTCATTCATAGACATCAAAATTAATTTTTGTTTAGCGTTTTATCTGTTTATTTTTTCTCTATTTTGAAATAAATGACCGTATTGGCCGCATTGTCTTGCATTATGATAAAATGGAGTATGTTTTTTTTTCACTTTTTATGCAAAATAAGGTTGATTTTTTTCTTGAATTTTATTCATAGACGTCAACATAATTGTTTAAATGTTTTATGTTTTTATTTTAAAATAAATTTCATTTTATTTCATTCATAGACGTCAAAATTAATTTCGTTCAGCGTTTTATCGATTTTATTTTGAAATAAATTAAGTTTTGTGCGTTTCAAGTCTAATTTATGCGCATATAAGCCGTAACCTTGATTCAGTCATCATTTTCTGATTTAAAAATAGGGCTTATATGTGAGAAAATACGGTAATACAGTTTTTCCGGGGTATTGGATCAGGATCTTCAAATCGGGGGCCAACTCAGAGTCCCGTGTATAAATATACACGACGGGGATATCCCTGGTAGGCACCGCTACAAAAGCAACACGACGTACTTCAAAGTCTGGCAATGTAGTGTCGCTGACAGAAGCCCAAACAAAAGCCAGATTTAACCCGACTTTCAACTCGGCGGATGATCACACGGCGCCACGCCAACTAGCGGGCTAACATCGGAGCGGCTGACGGTGACAAGTCATTTGTGGCGTCGCCGATTTGAGGAAGGTGTGCTAAGGCGAAGATGACATGACTTTATTGTCGTCTTCAAGAGGATCTGTGGTGAGGGGGCGTGGCTTAACTCATTTTTGGTTTACAGGCTACATTTGTGGGACTAAATATCAGAGGTTTCAAAAATTTGGACGTCTGGCAATGTCAATGGCGCTAAAAAAATTAGCATCTGCAGCCAGTTAATGTGAAAAATGACCATTCAATGATAGCTAGGACAATTTAGCATACATTTAGCCTAGCTCAAACGAGAAAAATACCATTCAGTCATAGCTAGGACAAGTTAGCAGATAGTTAGCCTAGCGCAAACCAGAAAAAATACTATTCAATCGTAGCTAGGTCAGTTGAGCATTCAATTAGCTTAGTGTAAACGAGAAAATGACCATTCAGTCTTAGCTAGGGACAATTTAGCATAAAAGTAGCCTAGCGCAAATGAGAAAAATTACCATTTACTCATAGCTAGGACAATTTAGCGCACAATTCGCCTAGCACAAACAAGAAAAATGACCATTTGGTCATAGCTAGGGACAATATAGCATACAACTAGCCTAGCGCAAATGAGAAAAATAACCATTCAGTCATAGCTGGGAATATTTAGCATACAATTAGCCTAGCACAAATGAGAAAGAGCATTTTCTCATGGCTAGGTCAATTTTGCACACAATTAGCTTAGCGTAGACAAGAAAAATGACCATTCACTCCTAGCTAGGACAATTTAGCATACAATCAGCCTAGCACAAATGAGAAAAATGAGCATTTTCTCATGGCTACGTCAATTAGCGCAGTGTAAACAATAGAAATTACTATTCACTCATAGCTAGGCACAATTTAGCAGAAAATTAGCCAGGCGCAAACGATAAAATGACCATTCAGTCATAGGTAGGACAATTTAGCATACAATTAGTCTATCACAAACGAAAATAATGACCATTCAATCATAGATAGGTCAATTTAGCATACAAGTAGCCTAGCGCAAACAAGAAAAATGCCCATTCACTCATAGCTAGGACAAGTTAGCATAGAATTAGCCTAGCACAAATGAGAAAAATGGCCATTCAGTCATAGCTAGGACAATTTAGCATACAATTAGCCTAGCGCAAACAAGAAAAATGCCCATTTAGTCATAGCTAGGGACAATTTAGCATACGAATAGCCTAGCATAAATGGGAAAAATGACCATTCACTCATAGCTAAGAATATTTAGCATACAAGTAGCTTAGTGTAAACAAGAAAAATGACCATTCGCTTATAGCTATGACAATTCAGCATACAACTAGCCTAGCGAAAACGAGAAAAATGACCATTGACTCATAGCTAAGACAATTTAGCATATAATTAACCTAGCGCAAAAGAGAAAAATGGCCATTCACTCCTAGCTAGGGACAATTTAGCATACAATTAGCTTAGTGCAAATGAGAAAAATGGCCACTCACTCCTAGCTAGGGACAATTTAGCATATAATTAGCCTAGCACAAAGTAGAAATATTCCCATTCACTCATAGCTAGGACAATTTAGCATACAGTTAGCCTAGCACAAATGAGAAAAATGCCCATTCACTCATCGCTAGGACCATTTATGAATGAATTTGTGGCCAGCCAATCGCAAAGAGATAACCAAAACACATAGCAAGGAACAAATTAGGGATGTGGGAGGAGCCACAACATGAATGTTAGTCATAATGCCGAGTTGATACAGTTTTTTTTAGCAAAACACATTTAGCCTCCATTTAGCTAGCATGCTAGGTCAAGACAGACAAGGTCTAAGGACGCTTTTTGATTCCCCGAGGGTGCCGAAGTGAGAAAATGAAAACTCGAGGATTTGCCACTGTAGCATTTCCACTCGAGAACCCATCGGTGGGAGGAGCTAATGAACAGTGAAGCGCGGCGGCGGTGCTATCAAATCGATCAATTTGTAATAAATCTCTTGCCTGGAGCTGTTGTTCGAGGTAACTCACTCGCCATGAGCCGCATTTCTCCGCCAAAAAAATGTTTGTCAAGCTGGACGCTCTGATTGGCCGCCGGCAATGTTCATCTTTGAATTTTTCCGTGAGCTTTAAACACAATGAGCTTTTCCGCGGGTAAGGCCGATCGATACAATGAAGTAACGGCGCTCTCACCTTAAATATCCCCTTCACCAGCCATTAATCAAGATGGTTTTGATCGATATAGCGGCCATTTTGGCTCGAGTTGTTTCGCCATAGGAGTCGGAAATCGTGCCTGATTGGAATCGGTTAAAAATATATATATAAATACACCATATTTTCTTGCATATTGACAAGCCACACCCTTAAAATTGCATTAAAATCCCTGTTTTTTTACAATTTCCCTCGTATAAGCCGCCCCTGATTCCCAATTTTCCCCTCCATATTTGTGGTTTTAATAGGGAGTACAAATGTTTTACTTTCAAGGGAAAAAGTAGTCATTCACTCATTTTCTGAACTGTTTATCAACACAAGGGTCGCAGGGGGGTGCTGGAGCTTATCCCATCTGACGTTGAGCATCACGTTGACAACCAACCGTCCAACCAATCATAGCTAGGCGCAATTTCAAGCTATTGAATAGCCTAGCATGCATGTTTTTGGAATGTGGGAGGAAACTGGAGTACCCGGAGGAAAGCCACGCAGGCCCCGGGGAGAACTATAGAACGATGCCGTTCTTATAAGCAACCATCTTGTATTTCAAATTTCTCCTATGTTGAGATACTCTTATCTAAAAAAAAATCTTGTATGTCATGGCAAAAAAAAAAAAATCAGATTTTTCCTCCGTATTTCAAGTTTGTCGTATGTTGGGGGCACTCTTATGTCAAGGTATTAGGGCAAAATTTTGCTCTGAATTATTCCTCGGATCTCAACTTTCTCGTATGTTGGGGCACTCTTATGTCAAGGTATTAGGGCAAAAATTTGCTCTGAATTTTCCTCGGATCTCAATTTTCTCGTATGTAGGGGGCACTCTTATGTCAAGGTATTAGGGCAAACATTTGCTAAGAATTATTCCTCGGATCTCAATTTTCTCGTATGTAGGGGGCACTCTTATGTCAAGGTATTAGGGTAAACATTTGCTAAGAATTTTCCTCGTCTCAAATTTCTCGTATGTAAGGTCACTCTTATGTCGAGGCATTAGGGCAAAAATTTGCTCTGAATTTTCTTGTATGTTGGGTGCACTCTTATGTCAAGGTATTGGGGCACAATTTGCTTGGAATTATCCACATATCTCAAATATTGTCTCAGAATAGTACCCAGACAAAACCCACACAGTCCCAGACACAACATAAAAACTCCACACGGCAAGAACCCACCCGGAATCGAACCCAAAACTGTTTCACCAACATGCTAACAACTCACATCCAAAAACAGGTTAGCATGCTATGCTAGCCCATGTTTATTGTTTCTTCCCACAAGTAAAAGCAAGCCCTGATTGTAAAGCTTGTATTATTACAACAAGGGTTTGATCATGGCGGGTAACAAAAGAAGGGTTCTCCCACGGGACTCCGCCCCCCTCCACCCCACGGCCCCTCCCCCCACTGGCCGCCATATGGAGCGTACTAATTGCGTTTTACGCCAAGCATTTTCACCCATCCGTCAGGGACTTGTGGGAGCGCCGGAGCTATAATGTCACCAGCGGTAGAATGGACCGGCTAAAAGAAACATTAGCAAGCCAGATGAGAAGACACAAAGGCAATACGGTGCATGGATCGATTCCACCGCGCCATTTTGTTTTGGACACGTTTCCGCGTCAAAGCACGTTACATATTGCTAATAAATAAAGACTAGGAATGTCCAAAATGTTAACAAAAATTCAGAAATTGGACCTGGTTTGACAATTTTCAATATTTTAGGTGTACTATGTGATCACTAGCTTTAGCAACAGTGAAGATAACATTTATTAATAGCATATTTTAGAATATTTCTATATTTATATTGACTTTGCAGTAAAAATATGTATTTTTTGTGTATTATCGCATTGGATGACCACTTTTTTAAATTGTCAAATACATTATGTACGGTGAAAAGTGGTTAGCATGTCGCCTCGCAGTTCTGGTTCGTGAGTTCGATCCCAGGTGGTTCTTCACTGTTCTCCCCTGGGCTTGCGTGGGTTATTTATATTGACTTTGCAGTAAGAATAAGTATATTTTTTGCATTTATTGCATTGGATGACCACTTTTTATGTCAAATATATTATGTAAGGTGGAAAAGTGGTTAACATGTCGCCTCGCAGTTCTGGGTCGTGAGTTCGATCCCAGGTGGGTCTTCACTGTTCTCCCCTGGGCTTTTGTGGGTTATTTATATAGACTTTGCAGTACAAAATAAGTATTTTTTTGTTTAAAAATAGGTGCATTTATCACATTGGATCGCCCATGTTTTTTTAATGTCAAATACATTGTGTAAACAGTGGCACGGTGGTAAAGTGGTTAGCATGTCGCCTCGCAGTTTTAGGTCGTAAGTTCGATTCCAGGTGGGTTTTCACTGTGTGTAGTTTGTATGTTGTCCCCAGGGCTTGCGTGGATTTTCTCTAGGTACTCCAGTTTACTCCATCCCAAAAAATGGATGCTAAGCTAGCTGGCTAACACTTCAAATTGCCTCTAGCTGTGATTGGTTGTCCTTTGTCGCCCTGTACCTTGGGATTTCCCTGGCGACCATTTCAAGGTGTCCCCTACCTGATGCCTGAAGTCAGTTGAGATCGGCTCCAGCACCCCCACATGACCCTTTTAAGCCGTACAAAAACATGAATGAATGAATTCAAGATCTTTTCCCAAATCTATTCATCAAATGTAAGAATAATTCTCATTTAATTGGCTCATCAATTCATTAAAAATTCAACTGTCAACCTCGGCCAATTGCTTCCCTTATTAATGATTTCAATTCCCCGTATTAAGCAATAAAATTAACAAAAAATATGTAAAAATGCCACTCGGCACATATTTGCTCACATAGGGCAGTTTTACACTTAAAAATCAATTTTTTTCTACAAAATGGACGCAGTACCCAATCAGTCACTCCCCCTAAATGCATGCAATACATTCAAAATTCTGCAGATGGCGCTGTTTGACAACTTAACTGTCTCTGTACATTGCTTGCTGACACACTTCTTAAATATCAACCCTTGCAAAACCCCCAAAAATACCCACATCCAAATCATCAAAACAAACAATCCATATTTAACATCACCAACCTATAACGGCGGCCATTTTTCAACCAAAACAGGCCTTTTGTTTCATTCCCCCTAGCAAACATGCGTGTTTTTTTCCCCGGTAAATGTCGAAATATTATAAGTGTGTCTATGCAAATGTCTGGGCGGCGGGCAGGTGCGCGCGGGGGGGTGCCGTGGGTGCGCCGAGTAAAACAGTGCTCGGCATTGTTTGCGTTTGGGCAGCACTTGCACCATGCCGTGTCATTAGATGAGGCAATCTCTTACCTAATCAGGACTGACAACGGCAAAGCACTCCTCCTCATCTTCGTCCTCATCATCTTGGCCAAACCCCGCCCACTTCCTTCATCTCCTCGGGGGCCGGCCAGCTGATCCGACCGACACCATTTCATTTTCTTTCTCGACTAGAAAGGCAAATGGCTGACTGTTTTTTTTCTTATCGTAGCGGCTTAATTGCTACCTCTGCCGCACAGGTTTTAAAATACAGTCATACCTCTACTTATGAATGTCTCTAGATACAAAGTTTTCAGGTTACAAAACTCGTTAAAACGTAAATAATTGTTCCAGTATACGAAAGCCAGATGCGAGTTACGAAATCCACCAAAAAAAAATGTTTTTTTTTTCCATTTTAGCTGCTAAATTGCACAGGTTTTAAAATACAGCCATACCTCTACTTATGAATGTCTCTAGATACAAAGTTTTCAGGTTACAAAACCTGTTAAAACGTAAATGACCGTTCCAGCATACAAAAACCAGATGCAAGTTATGAAAATCAACCAAAACAATGTTTTTTTTCATTGTAGCGGTTAAACTGCAACCTCTGCCGCACAGGTTTTAAAATACAGTCATACCTCTACTTATGAATGTCTCGAAATGCAAAGTTTCAGGTTACAAACATGTTGATACGTAAATGACCTTTCCAGTATACGAAAACCAGATGCAAGTTACGAAATCCACCAAAACAATGCTATTTTTTTTCCATTTTAGCGGCTAAATTGCTATCTCTGCCGCACGGGTTTTAAAATACAGTCATAGCTCTAGTTATGAATGTCTCTAGATACAACGTTTTCAAGTTACAAACCATTTGACACGTAAATGATTATTTCAGCATGTGAAAACCAGATGTGAGTTATGAAATCCACCAAAACAATGCTTTTTTCATTGTAGCGGCTAAATCAATGCATTCACAACAATATTTTCAAAATAAAACAACGGATAACTAAATGCATTGACTTTTTAAAGGATTTCATAACTTGGATTTTTTTCATATCTCAAGTCACTCATTTGCATATATAAAAAATTGTACCCCGAAAATGTTGTTCCAAGATTAATTCATAAGTAGAGGTAAAACTGTATTTTAGTCAACATTTTGGATCAAAATTTGTACTATAGCAGAGCTGCCAAATAATATGAATATTTGTCTATACACACTTTGTATCAAAACTACTACTTTTTTTCAGCAATTTCCCCAAAATATTCCGATTCATATACATTTTGCACGTTACCAAAACATCAAATTATTTTGAAAGTAACATGCCCACTTCCCTTAAAGCGACAGTCACCCATTCCAATAGTCATAGTTGACTTACTATTCGTATTTTTAAATTTCTTCAAAAATTATCTATTGATGAAAACAATACTACTTTAAAATCATTATACAATATTAAGCTTCATTTTGAGTCACTAATTTGCACATAAAAAAAATTGTAACCTGAAACTTTCATACCTAGAGCCATTCATAAATTGAGATATGACTATATTTTTTATTCAATTTTTTACAGCGTACACAATTTTCAATAACAAAAAAAAACATATAACAGTGAACAGGCATCCCTTCCCAATAACACACATTTTTCTTACTATAAAACCACACTACTATCTCCCACCAACAGTTATTAACAACCCGCTTGTCAAATTTCCCAGTGTCCCTGAACTCACCACCACAATCCACCCTATCAACCATTCATTCCCCTTTGAAACACAATATCCTCAACAGAAAGTGCAATATCTATTTTATAATACACTCTGGCCTTTATTACAGCTTCTTTCACACGGTGTGACGTACCCGCTCCGAGTCGGCCATTATAATGGCCAATCATCTCGACCATTCATATCGGGGGGGTCGGAAAAAACCCCAGTGACGGCCCGCTGTTGAAAAACAGCAAGCGGCAATCTAAACGCAGCGTGTCAATGTTGAATTGCCTTCGTGTGTGTGTGATGACAAATCATCCTCCAAACACCGTGAGTGGCAGACTGTAGTGAAAATGAATCCCCCCTAGACCCCCCTACATTTTTTTTGCGTCCTACACATTATGAGTCACAGACGCCGGCCTTCCTCAGACTCCCATTAGCCATTAAAGGGAAATAACGGAAGCTATTTTGGCTTACGATTAATCTGCGAGTACTACATTAACATATCACGGAAGGGTGGGGGTGTCGCCTCTCGTTTTTTACCGCCGTTGTGCTTGAGCTCAATTTGAAACGCTATAAAATACCACGACCCACGGAACAGTCAGATAATGGGAACCCTCACCCTCCCTACATAAAGACATTGCGGTTCTAGAATAATATAACAGGAATGTAGATAAGCTATAAAATGACAGTTATGGGAAAAAAACAGTTATGAATGATGTCAAATCCATGCAATAACTATTTAAATCAAATGTTGTTGCTCGAAAAGAGACTTTATAAGGAGGTTATGTGGTTTTACCAGGTTGTAATAATCATGCTTGGACTTGGGATGGCGCTGTTTCACAGTTCAGGTTCCGATATATATGTAGTTGTAGCGCTACTTACGAAATTAAGACTATTTTCGTAACTTGAAAATGTTGTAAGTGGAAGTGTACTTTATATGTAAATTCTATAATTGGTTCCACTGTCCTCAAAAAATGACCAACTAAACCCTTTAAAATGGGTTCAAGTGCCTTAATTTTACAAAAAATAGAGAAAATTATAAGGAAATTATGTATTAATGTCTTAAAATAAATCAAGCATATGAAAGTATGCCCTGCACAGCCCAAATATCTCCCTCCGCAGCTACAATAAATGTAATACCCGTGTTTGTCCACCAGATAGCAACAACAGGCAGTTCTACTTGGGCCGAAAGCCGTCCACATTGTAGTACATTTTAGACTTTTACGTGTGCTCTGTGTGTGTGTGAAAATATGTCCCACGTTGCATTTTTTTATATATACATATATATACATTCACATATATATACATACATATATATACATCTACATATATAAAAATATACATACATATACATACATATACATACATATACATACATATACATACATATACACATACATACATATACATACATATATATACATATATACACACACATATATACACACATATATACATACATAAATAAAAACAATAAATATACATATACACACAAATACACATATACACACATGCACATATACACATACATCTGAGATAAGAGTGAATTGCCATACGAGCTCAGTCCCGGACCGCATTGAGCTCATATCTCAAAGTATTACAGTACCCATTTGAGTGCTCAATAATACCGCGTGATTGCCTTTGGAAAATAGCCCGACAAGTCCACGTCAGGTTGTTTGAGGGCATTAAACATAATGTCGTGCTGAGGATAGCTAGCGGTGATTTAGCATGCCATGCTTTTAAGCTCTCGGGTAATTGAATTTGATCTAAGCGGAGACTAACGCCGTGGCAACCTGACAAGGAGAGAAGCTCAAGCTCTGGTGTCGTCGTACCCCGCCCGTAAAGACGAGGAAAGGGATACGCCATTTAAAAAAAAAACGACAAGTGAGTTGTAGGTAATCTATGAAGTTAAATCACAACATTGTTAATCCAATCAATCCTCCAAAGTACTCCTTAAAGCTCCTGAAAATGGAGTGTGACCAAAATGCAGCAATTCCTTACATTTTTCTGCGCTAACATTACCAACCGTTGTCATTTTGAGCAACATAAAATGCCAGAAAACTCCACAGGATGGCACCAAAGCACTCACAAAATAGGCAATAGTAAATTGGCATTAGGAAAGTACTAGTATTTTCTAGCATATAAGCAGTATTTGAAACAAAAAAAAAATGACTGAATCAAGGGTATGGCTTATATGCGCACACGACTTGCTATACTCTTTTTCACCAGTAGATGTCGGTAAAGTGAAATTTACTATTTTTTGGTTATTTTCTGTTTTGCAATAAGAAAACAACCATTACAGATGAATAAATTCCTTGTAATGACCCTAATAATGTGATTTTTATTAATAAAATATCTCAGAAATATGATTTTTCTTAATATTTTTCCTTCAAAATAACCCATTTGTACTCCCTATTAAAAAACATCAACATCGAGGTGAAAATTATGAATCAGGGGGGGCTTATATGTGAGAAATTGTCAAATTCAACGATTTTAAGGCAATTTTAAGGGGCGTCTTATACTCGGGGGCGGCTTATATGCGAGTAAATATGGAATTTAAGTCCCCTCAATCCACAAGTACAAAATAAAATATTAAAAATAAGCCGGTATTTTAAGAAATGTACTTATATAGAACCACATAGACCACTAGAGGGCAGCAAAGTACATAAAATAAACATCAACACCAGCCTACAAGTATGTGAAACATCATGCTAATTAAAAAAAAAACTCATTTATTTTCTGTACTGCTTATTCTGGGGGTGCTGGAGCATATCCCAGCAAACGAGAGGCAACAGGCAGCCTCCTTGGAAGAGCAATATTATTATTTTTTTAAAGATAATTGATGTTTATGGACAATTTGAGCTTTGAAGTTAGAGGTGGATAAGAGTGTGGGAACGGTGTGTTTTTTGGAGCGTCAAGGTTTCACTTGGCCTCATCACATTTTAGCCAGAGGGAGCAGCAAATCTTTGTAATCTATCCAAAGATATGGCGCAAAGCAAACATTCCAGATATTGTCCTTGAGCCTAAATGGCGATAAGACATCAGAAAAAAAAGCCTTTTGAAATCGAAAAAAAAATGTGCGAAATTGTCAACATATCTGATTTTACAATGAAAATTTAGCTTATCTGATCTGGCTGTTTACATGGATTTGTTCAATTATGTTAATTATATGTTCTATTGTCTGTTTTATAATACTTTAGTAATATCCAGCACTTTTTGTAACTATACTTTCTTTTAATCTAGTAAATATTTTAATCATTTTTAATGTATTCAACAATTCAGCAATATGTTTGCAACTTTACATCTGGCCCCAAAAATATAACAATTCCTCATTATTGACAATAAATCATTCATTACTCAATATCTACATTTTTATAAACTTGCCAAACAAAATTTAATAAAAAACACAGTTTCCCAATCCACACACGACCACAAAAGGCAACACCAACCACAACATTCACTAATTTCCATTCCAATGAGCTAGTATAATGACAATGTAGCTCAATAGGCTCCGACTACTCCCTGGAACATAACCACACACTTACACACACATGCACTATTCTCCTCTGGGTCATTTATTTCAAATAAGGGGAGCTCACTACATTGCACCCCCGCGTGCGAAACCCCCAAAACCAGAACCATCACCTCCATACATGCCGTCGCTAACCCCCCAAAAACCAAATTATTGTACCCGGAAAGTAGACCGCACCTCCCGACTGGCATTCCCAATCAGTGCTAGCAGCTGCTGCTGCAAATGCTAACCGGCTAGCAACGTTAGCTTCCCCTGACAAGCAAGCAAACCCGGTCCTGATACTAGCAGGCAAATTAGCCTATCGGCTAGCTACTTGACATTTCCAAACAAACCACATTGCAGCGCATGATTTCCACACATTTTCCATGGTAATAAAATGAAAAAGCCAACAATGATAGCTCGCGGTGTGCGTTGACGGATCTTACCTTGGAGAGCTTGATCTACAACATCTGTGATTTGTTTGATGAGAGGCTCTGCAACAACAAACAATAGCGGCCAGCGGCGAGCGGAGCAGCGGCGGCGGCGGGGGCAATTAGCCAAATGCTTGTTAGCCGAACGGTCGCCACTGTAAACGATGGGGTGGCCACCCTTAAAAGTCTTTTCGTCGCCTGGTTCGTGAACGCACCACGTTGGGGGGCGACCTTGTCATAAATGATGGAGTTGGGATTCAAAGAGGGAGTGATGGTAGCCGGGATGCTCGGACTAGTGTGTGTACGTGTGTGCGTGTGTATGCGTGCGTGCGTGCGTGTGTGTGAGAGGCACTCAGCGTGACAGCATCCTTCTTCATGTTGTGGTAAGAACAGTCGTGGGGCTCTCAAAGTTCAATCGGGAAATTGTCGCCCTCCGCTGGGTGAAAGAGGGAATACATCAACACGATGCGGATGTTTCGTTTAACGATGAAATGCGGACGTAAAGCGGGGCATCAAGTGGTTTGTTTGCTTCAATTGTTGGGGGTTTTCTTTTAATTTATTTGTCACGTGAGTTTGACGTCGTGTCGTCATGGGCACGGAAAGACGCATTCATTGACGCTGGTATTTTAGAGTTGGCTATTTTTGGTCGTTTAAATATTTTAATATGGGCATTTTTTTCAACTATTATTTGTGCTTTTAAAGTCATCTGATTATTATTATATTTAAACATTTATTAATCAATATATTTTTTTGAAAATATAAATTAATAGTTTAAATGAAAAAAATATTATTTAGATATATTTTTAAATTTATTATATATTTTTTTGCTCTTAGTGACTTTAACAGGGTGTATTTAAATATGGATTACATGAATTATAAATCCTATTAAATTAAAAATCATCGTGTGATATTCACACCCTTAAAATAGCTTTAAAACTGTTAATTTTATAATTTCTCACATATGCCACCCGTTTTACAATTTTTACGTTAATATTCATGATTTTAATAGGGAGTACAAATGTGTTACTTTGAAGTGAAAATATTTGGAACAAAAATATTTACCGTATTTACTCGCATATAAGCCGCCTATGCATAGAAGCCATACTCTTAAAATTGCTGGATTTTACAATTTCCCTCGTATAGGCCACCCCACTGATTCCCAATTTTCCAGTATAAATGTTACTTCAAAAGGGAAAATCTTAAGAAATTATATTTTTTTTGTATTTCTGAGATTAATTATTAATTAATTACTTCATCCAGTCAAGGTTGTTTTCTTACTGCAAAACAGAAAATAACCAACAAATAGTAAATCTTACTTTGCTGACATCTACTGGTTAAAAAGAGTATAGAGGGTCTTGTGCACATATAAGCCATACTGATTCAGTCATTTTTTTAGTTACAAATACGGCTTGTATGCGAGAAAAAAACAGTTAGTTTTTACTGCACGGTGCTAGTATGCTACTTTAGCTAACAGCGCAACAGCTAGCCAACAACACTACTAAGAAAAACAAATAAAGGCATGAAGTACCATTTCAAACTGTATTTGTATTACTTTATATATCTGCCAGCGCTTACAGCAACACAAACACACGTTGCACATATAATATTCTCTTAAAGTACTAATGTTTACAGTAGCTCGAACATCCAAGATGGACTACAACTCACCAATAAGCTACTACACAGAAGGTTTATCAGGAGTATGATGAATTTTCAGGGAGCTAAAGCATACTCAGAAGAAGTGCGGCAGTTGATTTAGCATGTCGCTACGTTTAGCGCTGATTAGGAGCGGTGAAGACAATGAGTAGAGGACCCCAAGGAGAAGGTGCCGGAGCTTAAATGGGGTGTCTGAAGTTTTGGCCGGCAAAACGGGCCTTGTCGCCGAGCTCTTCTTCGATCCTGCGTTTGTGGGGGAGAAGTTTTGTGTTATGGGGGTAAATGACTGGGTTTTTTTTCGGGTGGGCTTACCGGAGAAGTTGGTTATATTTAGCCAAGCGCTCGGATCGGCAAGGAGCTCCAGTCTTGATCTGGGGAGAAAAAAAATGGTGTTAAAAAATTAAATGGTTCCAGGACTTTTTTGGGGACTTGAAAATTTTGTAAGTAGAGGTGTACTTTATATGTAAAAAAACTAAACTCAAAAAACTACCAACTCAATCCTATAAAAATGATCTACTAATGAATTTAATTGGTTCCAAGACTATTTTGGTAACTTGAAAAAAATTGTAAGTAGAGTTACTTTATATGTACATTTCATAATTTGTTCCAAGTTACGCGAAAAATACCAACTCATCCCTATAACAATTAAATACTTAAATTAATCCGTTCCAGAACTTTTTTCACAACTTGAAAATTTGGTAAGTAGAGGTGTACTTTATATGTAAATTCCACAATTAATTCCAGGTTCCTCAAAAAATTACCAATTCAACCCTGTAAAAGTGATTTACTTACAAAATTAATTGGTTCGAAGACTTTTGTTGTGACTTGAAAATTTGGTAAGTAGGTGTACTTTATATGTAAATTCTGTCATTTGTTCCAAGTTCCTCACAAAAACTAGCAACCCAACCCTATAAAAATGATCTACTTATGAAATTAATTGGTTCCAAGACCTTTTTTGTAACTTGAAAAATTGGCAAGTAGGTGTACTTTATATGTAAATTCCATAATTTGTTCCAAGTTACTCATAAAAACTACCAACTCAACCCTATAAAAAGGATCTACTTACAAAATTAATTGCTTCCAGAACTTTTTCCGTAACTTGAAAAATTGGTAAGTAGACGTGTACTTTACATGTCAATTCTGTAATACGTTCCACAGTCCTCACCAACTAAACCTTTTAAAATTGGTCAAAGTGTCCCAATTTTGGATGCAAGATGTGAGGAAACAATGAGAGAAAATTAGAAGAAAATTATGTATTAATGTCTTAAAATAAATAAAGCATATGAAAATGTGCCCTGTGCCGTTGGTATGGTTCCCTTCATGGCCATTATAGATGTAATACCCATGTTTGTCCGCCAGATGATGGCAAGAGCCCGTTCTACAAGGTCTGAAAGCCGTCCACTTTGTAGTACATTTCAGACTTTTACGTGTGCCGTGTGTGAAAATATGCACCACGTTGCATTTGTATGGTTTTCTAATCAATGTAAGAGTTGATTTTCTGTTTGTGTTTTTCATTTCTTTGCAAAAATTATCTATTAAAAGGAAACTACTTTAAAAGCAGTACACAATATTGAGCTTTGTTTTTGGGTGTGTCACTTGTAAATACCACTAATGACTGTAATTTTTGACTTTTGGTATCGCTACTATGGACAAAAAACAACTATTAACTCATTGGCTGCCACGTTTCAGTGTTAATCCAGACCATAATACCTGTCCAGTGCAGAGACCAACGACGAGGTCGGCGATGAAGGTATCCTCAGTCTCTCCAGAGCGATGGCTGACCATCACCCCCCAGCCATTGCTTTGAGCCAGCTTGCAGCTATAAAAACAAAAACAAAGAAAATAAATAAATATACTTTTACAATGACGTCAGGCAACAATTTAGGACACTTACGCTTCCAGGGACTCGGTGACGGATCCAATCTGGTTGACTTTAAGCAACAGGCAGTTGCAAGACTTTTGGGCCACGCCCTTGGCGATACGCTTGGGGTTGGTCACGGTCAAGTCGTCTCCCACCACCTGGATCTTGGTGCTGGCCGTGAATTTGGACCACGCCTCCCAGTCGTCCTGGTCGAAGGGGTCCTCGATGGACACAACTGTGAATGGTCGCCAGATAGTAGTTGTCTTAGTACATGGGGAGTTGAATATTTGTGGATTTTGGAAAACATTGGGCTAGCAGACTGTGGGATACATTGTTTTTTTTTCAATGCAAAAAAACACCGTCTTATATTCGGGTCAATAAGGTACTGTCAAAGCGATCTGGTGTCTAAAGCAGGGGTGTCAAACTCCCTTTGGTCTGTGGGGCGGATACGGCTTAATTTGAGATCAAGCCGGTAAACTCATTGCAAAATGACATAGAACTAACAATAAGCCATCTTTTTTCCACTAATTATTAGTCACTAATACTAATAATTAGTGCAAAGAATGAGTAAATCATCAAAATGTTTATGAACAGAATTTTCCTTTTACATTATGAACAATATATTATGAACAAGAGAATAACATAACATAAATAAATGTCAATTCATGTTGTCTGCACGTACTAAAACACGGCGCCGCCTATCGGATAATACAAGAACTACACATTTTAAAGAAAATTCTTTTTTTTCTTTCTACAATGCAGCTTTCTTCCCCGGGCCATACCAAACCACCAGACGGGCCGGATCCGGCCCGCAGGCCGTATGTTTGACACCCCTGGTTTAAAGTAAGAGTAACAAAATCGGGTTGGTTTGTGGGCTGCATTAACGTCAACTTGATTTCTCGTGAGCCGGACCATTTTAATATTTATTTTTTTAATCGGATTAAACTAATTGGATCAAAATCCCTAAATATTCAGTTTTTTATAGATCTAAAACAATGTTTGAGCATTTTTCCTAGTAAGGGAAAATGTCTTATTGATTTGTTTTTAATTTAAAAAGGAAGAAAAATACTTTTAATGATGTTCAATATTTTGTTTCAGCCTCATTGTGCCCTGCAATTGGCTGGTCACCAAGTTAGGGTGCCTGTAGTCGGCTTGGATCGGCTCCAGCACCCCCCGCGATGCTAAGGAGGATAAAGCGGCTCAGAAAATGAGATGAGAATTTACAAAACACTTTTCTTAACTAAAACAACAAAAATAAAAATCTTGATGAAGAAAATAGCGATATTTTATTTTAAAAAATGGCAATTTTTGATTAAAAAATGGCAATTTTTGACTAAAAAAAGAGGAATTTTTGATAAAGTAGAGCAATTTTTGATAAAAATAGAGCAATTTTCGACTAAAAATAGAGCAATTTTCGACTAAATATAGAGCAATTTTCGACTAAAAATAGAGCAATTTTCGACTAAAAATAGAGCAATTTTCGACTAAAAAATAGAGCAATTTTCGACTAAAAAATATAGCAATTTTCGACTAAAAAATATAGCAATTTTCGACTAAAAAATATAGCAATTTTCGACTAAAAATATAGCAATTTTCGACTAAAAATATAGCAATTTTCAACTAAAAATACAGCATTTTTCGACTAAAAATATTGCATTTTTCGACTAAAAATATAGCAATTTTCCACTAAAAATATATTAATTTTCCACTAAAAAATATAGCATTTTTTAATTTAAAAAAACAATTTTTTTTATTTAAAAAGGAGAAAATCAGGAACTATAATATAAATCTATAATCTTCATTTGAATTGGATCCTAAAACAGAACGTCGGCACTCATCATTTACGAAAATAAAGAAAGAAATACCCACCGGGATAATCGCTAACGAAGCCCCTGTAGATGTCAGCCAACTTGTCGGAGGAGATGTAGCGGTTGGGGTCTTTGGGGGACTTGAAGTCCAGGTCGTACTTGCCGTCCTGATAGAACTCGGAGGCGGCCACGTCCATGCCGATGACAATCTTGTCCGTGTAGCCGGCCTTGCCAATGGCGTTCTTCAGCAGCTCCAGAGCTGTGGGAACAATTAGACACCATTTGACTCCAAGGTTTATTAACACTTTAGTCGAAAAAGACCCCCAGAAAAATGTTTTGTTGCCATTTTAGTCAGTGCAGAATGGCGGAACATGTTCGCTAATACGAGAGGAGTATAATACTACTTCTCTTTGGCAAGTGGTTGTGTGTTATACTATTGTGAGGACATTTGTGTGCATGATTTTAGGAATATTTTGAAGGGAAGACAAAAACAACCTTCGATAGGTTACGTTTGAATGTCAGGGTGGAGGCGGGGCCAATAGAGGCAAGAAAGGTAGCAAAATTGAAAACAAAATTTGAATTAAGTTCAGTGTAAGGTAAGATTAAACTTATTTATGAGTGTGTCTGCATCGTAATCCAAGTTTATGAAATTTGTTTTTTTATGTTACGAGCGCGATGCCGTGCAAAGTCTAATTTTAGTACTATGAAATACATTTTAGTACTATGAAATGCATTTTAGTACTATGAAATGCATTTTAGTACTATGAAATGCATTTTAGTTCTATGAAGTGCATTTTAGTACTATGAAGTGCATTTTAGTACTATGAAACGCATTTAAGTACTATCAAACGCATTTATAGTACTATTAAACGCATTTATAGTACTATCGACCGCATGTTTTAATACTACCAAACATGTTTTAGTATTACCAAACACATGTTTCAGTACTACCAAACACATGTTTCAGTACTCCCAAACACATGTTTCAGTACTCCCAAACACATTTCAGTACTCCCAAACACATTTCAGTACTCCCAAACACATTTCAGTACTACCAAACACATTTCAGTACTACCAAACACATTTCAGTCCTACCAAACACATTTTAGTACTATCAAACAAATTTTAGTACTATTAAACTACTACTTATTTGTTACTTTGTTATTAGATGGCGAATTAGAACAAATAAAAATGTTCTTCCAATCCAATATCCTGTTTTTGATGTTTTTTCAGAGGGTTGGAACCAATTAATTAGTTTTTAGTTCATTTCTATGTGAAACGTTCATTTGAGTTACGAGTAAATGGACATACGAGCCACTTTGGAGTTCTTCTCACCTTCCTTGTTGTCCAGAATATTGGGAGCGAAGCCGCCCTCGTCGCCGACATTGGTGGCGTCCTTGCCGTACTTCTCCTTGATGACGTTCTTCAGGTTGTGGTAGACCTCGGCGCCGATGCGCATGGCCTCCTTGAAGCTGCTGGCGCCCACGGGCAGGATCATGAACTCCTGCATGGCCAACTTGTTGCCGGCGTGGGAGCCGCCATTGATGACGTTGAAGGCCTAAAAAATGGACATACCGAGACGTTTCTTCCTTGCAA
The DNA here is from genome assembly GCF_051989575.1 of Stigmatopora nigra. Lineage (NCBI taxonomy): Eukaryota > Metazoa > Chordata > Actinopteri > Syngnathiformes > Syngnathidae > Stigmatopora > Stigmatopora nigra. The sequence goes on along the minus strand of NC_135508.1, from coordinate 1,347,708 downwards.
GTTTGCGAGACATTGTCGGGATACCCGCTTCAACTTAAGAAAAAAAAAAACTTGCCTTGAGATACGAGCTTAATGTCAAATCATTCTTATCTCAAATCGAATTTTCCCATATAAAATAACTTAAATACAAATGAAGCTAGTGTGGTTAGCGCGTCGGCCTCAAGGCTCTGGGGTCCCGGGTTCAAATCCCAGGTCGGTCCTCCTGTGTGGAGTTTGTGGGTTCTTCCCAAGCTTTTGTGGGTTTTCTTCGGGTAATCCGGTTTCCTCCCACATTCCCAAAACAAGCATGCTAGGCTAATTTAGCACTTGAAATTGCCCGTAACTACATTAGTACTTCTGTTCGAACCCAGGTTCACCTGTCTGGAGTTTGAATGTTCTTCCTGGGCCTGAGTGGGTTTTCTCCGGGTACTCTGGTTACTTCCCACATTCCAAAAACATGCATGCTAGGCTAATTGTACACTAATTTGTCCCTGGCCACGAGTGTGATTGGTCATTATTCTCATTGTGTCTTGATTGGCATGTTTGGAATTTGTATGTTCTTCCCGTGCAGGAGTGGGTTTTCTCTGGGTACTCCGTTTTCCTCCCACAGTCCAAAAACAAGCATGCTATTCTATTTCTAGTCTAATTTGTCCTTAGCCAAGAGTGATTGGTTGTTGGTCTCTTTGTGCCCTGTGATTGACTGATCTCTAATTCAGGTTGTCAGCTGGGATAGGCTCCAGCACCCCCTGCGTCCGAAATGAGGATAAATCTGCTCAGATATTCAAACTAGCTTAAAAAGTACCACCCGGCATCAGCATCGTATGCTCGTATCTCAAAATTTGACTCGTATCTCAAGGCAAGAATTAGCTCACAATTTTACTCGTATGTCAAGGTATTAATGAAAATGTCAGAATTTTTCCTCACAGGCGTGGGGAGGATGACTTCCCGGTTGCCGGCCAGGTCGGCGATGTGGCGGTAGAGCGGCACGCCCTTCTCGGCGGCGCCAGCCTTGCACACGGCCAGGGACACGCCCAGAATGGCGTTGGCACCAAATTTGGCTGAAATGAGACAAAACGTGAAAAATGCTCGAATATAATATTAAATGACTTTGGCGGCAAGATGTCTTACATTTGTTTTCTGTCCCGTCCATGTCCAGCATCAGCTTGTCAACCTTGGCCTGATCCTTGACGTTCACGTCCTAGTGTGCAAATGAACGGCCATTAAAAAAGGTCACATGTCAATCACAGTCCCAAAAAAGACAACAAAAATGCCATTTAGAATCAATTTGCAAAAAAAGCATTCAATTCAACAAAGCATACGCTTAGTATTGGTTTAGTGCATTGTAATACCGTATTTTCCACACAAAGCACACCCAAAAGACTTAAATTTTCTGAAAAGCGCATTTTACAATTCGATGCAGCTTATTTATGGATCAATAGTGGTTAATCATTGTATGAAATACAATAATACTCCTACAACTACTGTTGCTACAACTACTTCTGTTACAACAACTAGTACAACTACTACTACTGTAACAACAACTACTACTGTTACAAAAACTACTACTACTGTTACAAAAACTACTACTACTGTTACAACAACTAGTACAACTACTACTACTGTTACAAAAACTACTACTACTGTTACAACAACTAGTACAACTACTACTACTGTTACAACAACTAGTACAACTACTACTACTGTTACAAAAACTACTACTACTGTTACAACAACTAGTACAACTACTACTACTGTAACAACAACTACTACTGTTACAAAAACTACTACTACTGTTACAAAAACTAATACTACTGTTACAACAACTAGTACAACTACTACTACTGTTACAAAAACTACTACTACTGTTACAACAACTAGTACAACTACTACCATTGTTACAAAAACTACTACTACTGTTACAACAACTACAAGAACTACTACTACTGTTACAACAACAACTACTACCGCTACTACTGCTGCTACAATTACTACCAATATAACTAGTGCTACTGTTACAACAACAACAACAACTACTACTACTGTCACAACAACAACTACTACCATTACAACTAGTACTACTGTTACAACTGCCGTTACAACTAGTACTACTGTTACAAGTACTACTACTACTGTTGCAACTAGTAGTACTACCGTTAGAACAACTACTACTGTTAGAACTACCACTACCACTACTACAAAAACAGTTACAACTATTACAACTACTACCACCACCACCACTATTACGCCTCTTATAATCGGTGCGCCTTGTACAGTAATCCCTCGAATATTGCGGCTTCACTACATGCCAGATTTCTTTAGGGGAATTTTTATTTATTTATATGCTTATAGGACTCAGCACTGAAATTCATATTTATTAATATTTTATTTATTTGTTTGTTTGTTTATTTTAAATAGGGGTGACCCTACTCTGTTTCTCATTTATCACGGCCATGTCTGATCTAAATTAACCACTATAATCGAGGGATTACTGCAGTGCGGAAAACACGGTCATTGTTATTGAAGATCTACTAGTGTATGTGTGTGTAGTACGAGTCAGACAATAAATGGTCCTACCTTGCCAACCAGTGCAGGTGCAATTGTGTTATTGATATGCTCAACAGCTTTTGAGACACCTGCAAAGGACAAGCAGACCATAACTGACTCAGGCGGGCGGGTGGGGGGTGGATCATGCCGGCGGAAGACCACCAGGGAACGTGGCGTCCCCCTCATAAAACGACCTTGTGGGGGTTTTGACAAAACAAGAGTCTCTAGCCATAGACAAAACAAACGTTTTTGTAACAATTATTCTCTCAATTTACTCGTGAGATGTCTTAATAATAAAGCTAAATACTACCTCATCTTTTCAAATATTTTTTAAAATAGTGTAATCTTCCAAAGAAACAAAAAACAAATCAACAATAACTCGTATTTTAGCTTTAAGCTAACAACTTGAAACAACTGACTTGCAGTTGAACAGGAAGTGAGCGCGCTAATTTCAAAATAATGGCCTGACTTCTGCATTATCAACCTTTTAAACGACAAACCTAGGATTTTCACTCCTAGTTTTCATATTTTCTCATTTTCAGACCCCAAAATGTCTTCTCCGCGCAAAAAAATATCATTTTTCCACCCTATTTTCACCCTAATTTCCTATTTTCCCATTGTCCTTAAACGCCTCTCGGAACCTATTCTGGTACATTGATCTGCATTTTCATGTTAGTTCCTGCCAAAGTTAGTTTTCAAACCAAAACTCAATCTTCATGCTTAGTAGTTCCAACCCTTATTCCACACTTTTTTTTGGTTCACCTGGTTACATAAAGCAGGGCCCAAGAATTCATTTACATATTTTACTGCTCTTTTGACTCCTAATAGGAAGAAAACAGAAATGGAAATGTTTGGGGACAATGCTACAAAAATGAATGGAAACTAAAAAGGTCTTTTTAAAGCGTTTTTTCTGTTTTTTTATATTTTTTATATTAAATATATAAATATATATATTTTACCTTTGCCCATGTAGCGAGTTGGGTCATTGTCACGCAGCTCCAGAGCTTCATAGATACCCGTAGAAGCGCCACTAGGGACTGCAGCTCTGAACAGACCTGGACAGGGTAGAGAAATTTTAGATATAATTAGATTTTTTTTGTTATAAATGGATTAAATGAACTGGATAAGAAGCCCTGAATATTCTGTTTTTTATATATTTAAAACAATGTTTATTTTAGCTTTTTTTTAATATATATTTTTAGATTTTACAAAATGATTTTTGAACTAAAAATAAGAAAATATGAAATAAAAATGAAGAAAATAAGATTTAAAAATGAAGAAAAGATTTAAAAATGAAGAAAATAAGATTTAAAAATGAAGAAAATAAGATTTAAAAATGAAGAAAATAAGAATTAAAAATGAAGAAAATATGAATTAAAAATAAAGAAAATATGAATTAAAAATAAAGAAAATATGAATTAAAAATAAAGAAAATATGAATTAAAAATAAAGAAAATATGAATTAAAAATAAAGAAAATATGAATTAAAAATAAAGAAAATATGAATTAAAAATAAAGAAAATATGAATTAAAAATAAAGAAAATATGAATTAAAAATGAAGAAAATATGAATTAAAAATGAAGAAAATATGAATTAAAAATGAAGAAAATATGAATTAAAAATGAAGAAAATATGAATTAAAAATGAAGAAAATATGAATTAAAAATGAAGAAAATATGAATTAAAAATGAAGAAAATATGAACTAAAAATGAAGAAAATATGAACTAAAAAATAAGAAAATATGAACTAAAAAGAAAATATGAACTAAAAAGAAAATATGAAATAAAAAGAAAATATGAAATGAAAATATGAAATAAAAAGAAAATATGAAATAAAAAGAAAATATGAAATAAAAAGAAAATATGAAATAAAAAATAAGAAAATATGAATTAAAAAATAACAAATATTTATTTAAAAGGGGAAAAAAATCTGGATTTTTAATATACATCTATATCTATCATTTTAATTTGATCCTAAAACAGAAAGTCAGCACTCATGATTTACTTTCCCAGTCCATACAAAATGATGTGGCGGGCCAGATTTGACCCCTGGGCCGCCACCTTGACACCTATGGCTTTGAGCACATTTTTTGGGGGAAAATTAAAATCTCCTGACAGAATTTTCTCACATATAAACCCATAAAATCATTGTAATTTACAATTTCTCTCATATAAGCCGCCCCCTGATTGACAATTATATTATTGAATACCGACATATTCATGGTTTTATTAGAGAGTACAAATGTGTTACTTTGAAGGGAAAATCTAAATAAAATTCATATTTCTGAGATTTGTATGAATCAAAAGGATTGTCGGCTAAATTGCACTCAAAAAAAGCTCAGTTGCACGTAAACAAGGTCATAAGAGCAGTACAACCAGGAAGTGTCCGTCATGTACATCATGATCTCGCCGTCTCATTGGACCCGCCCACAAGTTCCCATCTGGCAACCCAAGAGGAATAATCCATATAATAAAAGTGGAGATTGAACCTGTTGCTCTGTAAAATGCTGTTATGTAACAGTGCCAGCCGGGGATCAACTGAGCATGTGCGGACCATCCAGGGGGGAAAGCCTGTCCATCTATTCAGTTTACCCAGTGGAGCGACGTGATTGGATGTCATTGTTGGGAGGGGGAGGGGAAAAATGATGTGTGTTCCATTAATCAAGGTTTGCATGTACAACCAGGACCTATGTGGGTTTCCTCCGGGTACTCCGGTTTCCTCCCACATTCCAAAAAAGTGCATGCTAGGCTGATTGGACACTTTAAATTGCCTCTAGTTACAAGGGATTGGTCTCATTGTGCCCTGCGATTGGCTGGTCACCAATTTAGGGTGCCTGTAGTCGGCTTGGATCGGCTCCAGCACCCCCGCGAACCTAGGGAGGATAAAGCGGCTCAAAAAATGAGATGAGAATTTACAAAACACTTTTCTAACTAAAAAGAAAAATAAATTTTTTGATTTAAAAAAATAGCAATTTTTGATTAAAAAAACATCAATTTTTGATTAAAAAAACATCAATTTTTGATTAAAAAAACATCAATTTTTGATTAAAAACACATCAATTTTTGATTAAAAAAACATCAATTTTTGATTAAAAAATGTCATTTTTGATTAAAAAAAATGCCATTTTTGATTTAAAAAGCAATTTTTGATTAAAAAGATAGCAATTTTTGATTTAAAAAATGCCATTTTTGATTAAAAATAGCAATTTTTGATTAAAAAAAATGCCATTTTTGATTAAAAATAGCAATTTTTGATTAAAAATAGCTATTTTAGATTAAGAAATGCAATTTTAGATTAAGAAATGCAATTTTAGATTAAGAAATGCAATTTTAGATTAAAAAAATTGCAATTTTTGACAGAAAAAAAATATTGGATGTCATTGTTGGGAGGGGGAGGGGACTAACGATGAGTGTGTTCCATTAATCAATGTTATTTTTTTAAAAGGACTAATGGAGATCCAGTGTAACAAAATACTTAAAGTTAGAAAGGCCAATCAAGTATATTTTTTGTAATGACAAACGTGGTGTTGTCAGAGTGGCGAGGGCGACCAATCGGACCTGGCTGGAATCTCAAAGCGGTGGATTGAAAGGAAGGGAAGCCATTTACGGTAAATGGGGTCGTTTTGGCAACAAAATGGACGGAAAATAAAGCTGCCGACTCGGTATTTGGGTGCCATTCCGTGTCAGTGGTTATTCGGGTTGCCTCATTGACATTCCCGGGACTTTTCATCCGGTTGAGGCTTTTGTTTTAGGTCTCACAGATTGGACAGTTGGATAAACATTAGGAGGATTTACTTTAGCCATGAAGTAGTAATAATAATACCTACAATGTTTTAATAAAAATAAGAAAAAATATATTTTGACCTGATTTTTGATCCTCTGAAAACAGGCTCGATTATTTCTGAACTACCTATCCTCACAAGGGTCTCAGGGGGTGCTGAATACCCCCAACCCCCAACAAATTACCACCTACTCATTTTTATCTGGTCCCACTTGCCACACTTAAATTTTCACATACTGTATTCTCACATATAAGCCACATTTGTCGCTAAAAAAATAACTGAATCGAGGGTACGGCTTATATGCGCACATATTAAACCTGAGATGCCAGACTTGAGTGTGCTGAACAAATGCTAATAAAAAGGAAATCAAGTCACAAAGACAAGAAGAAAAACAGTTGGAATTTGCCCCAAAATTTAGAATTGTTCCGTATTTTCTCGCATATAAGCCGTATTTGTCGCTAAAAACATGATGACTGAATCCCGGGTACGGCTTATATGCGCATAAATTAAACTTGACATGCTGAAACCCCATACTGCAAAACAAAATGGCCAATATGGTCATTTATTTCAAAATAGAGAAAGATAAACAGATAAAAGTTTAAAAAAAATGGCTTATATGCGCATAAATTAGGCTTGACATGTACGAAACCCCATAATGCAAAACAAAATGGCCGATATGGTCATTTATTTCAAAATAAAGCAGAAATAAACAGATAAAACTCAATAATTTATTTTGACGTCTATTAATGAAATTCAAGAAAAAATATCTTCCAAAAAATGTGAACAAAAACCACCATCTTACCTAGGGATGACAAACTAGACCGTTACGGACACGCTTCCTGGTTGTACTGCTCACATGACTTACTTTTTGAATTTATCTACATGCAGGCAACATTTTTTTAGTGTGCAATCCAGCAGACGATCCTTTAAATTCATACAACATCTCAAAAAATATGATTTTTCTTCAAATTCTCCCATCAAAATAACACATTTGTACTCCCTATTAAAACCCACAAATATGTCAGTGATAATTGTCAATCAGGGGGAGGCTTATACGAGGGAAATTGTAAAATACAATGATTTTAAGGCAATTTTAAGGGTACGGATTATTCGCTATGTCGGCTAATATGTGAGAAAACATGACAAGTTAGCTAAATGCAAAAGTACTACTACACAACAGGAAATATTACTGTACCTTTCTTGGTGTACAGGTCAACTTCCACGGTGGGGTTTCCGCGGGAGTCAAAAATTTCCCGAGCGTGGATCTTCAGGATGGACATGGTTGTTTTAGATCTGGAGGATAAACAACTACAAGTTAGGATAAATCCAATTCCCAGCTAGGCTTACCAAAATAAAAGCTGGCAATTTTTATGTCAATTATTTTTTTGGCTTCTTTCCTGCCTGCTGGCAATTTGAAGACTGCAGAGTCAGGACGAGTTGTAGCTTGAATATATCTGGTTTTTTTTACCCTCTTATCGCCCACACAAAAAGGATTGCCCAATGGAGTGAAATGGTTCAACAATGTCGGAATGAAAGAGATAAAAGTTCAATAATATCTTGGTTTATAACAAAATGGAGTCACGATTTAATCTCACTGTGACCTTGATCCGTCTAAATGCGAATAATAAAGGTAACACGGCCAGGGCGGTTTGACGTAACATTGATTTGTTGTTGGTTTTAACCATTGGTAAATTATCTTATTCAACCTGCCTACTCTCAAACAGGTACCAAGAAAAATAGCATTTATTATAGCATTTATTTAGTAGTTTAATTATTTCAAGGTGGAGGATGAGATTGAAAATGCTAAGGTAATTTTGGCAAAAATGTGGTTTTAGAGCTATTTTTTTAAGCATTAAATGTGACATAAAGGGATGTAATGGAGAATCTGGCAATTTTTCAAAATAAAGCATTTTTCAGATTCTGAAAAAAGTTAAAAATGTATGTTTTTTATCATTTTATTATGCTAAATGTGGTAGGAAAGCCAATTTTTAAGAATCAACTGTGACAAACGGATGTAATGGAGAATCTGGCAATTTTTCAAAATAAAGCATTTTTCAGATTAAAAAATTGACGGTATTGTATGTTTTATCTTAATTTTTATTATGCTAATGTGGTAGGAGAGCTAATTTCCAAGGATTAAGGGTGACATAGATGGATGTAACATAGAATCCAGCAGTTTTTCAAAATACATATTTTTTTCATATCTAAAAAAATATTTTTTTTTATTATTTTTGTTATCCTAACGTGGTATGAGAGCCAATGTCCAAGGGTTAAGTGTGACATAAATGGATGTTTTTTTTTTTCAAAATAAATATTTTTTTTAATATTTAAAAATAATAATAATAATGCTTCTGCGGCTGCTAATAAATGACTTGTGTACCGTTTCCAGTTATCGAGCCGAGGGTTGAAGACCCATGTTAACGTTGCATGACAGGCAATTTTAAAGCGTCAATGGTGTCATAAACGGATGTAAAAAGAGAATCCGGCAATTTTTCAAAATAAAGCATTTTACAGATTCTTAAAAAAAATGAAACAATTTACGGTTTTAAAAAAATATTTATCTGCGCTCTCATTTGCAGTTTACCCATCACTAAGCTCACGTCGAATAACCGCATAATAATCATAAATTGTAAATCGTGTAGGCACAAAATGGCAGCCAGATGCCGTGAATGACATCCGTAAACCGATGCTTCGCTGCCACTCAAAGCAACGGAAAACTTAGCAATGCATGACGTATTGATTCGGTATCGATCGATTTTGCAGACACGCCCACCGACCACCTTTGATGCGGCAAGCAACTGGTGTCGCCTCCAAAAAAAAAAAGTCCGCCATTGCATTCCCAAGTTCCGCAATACGAGACTGCGGGAAGTTTGCAACATGACGCCCGTTTGTGACACCCACCGCAGTCCTTAAAAAGTGCTTGGGGACCGTGGGGGGGGCTTTTCCTCGCCAGCTGACGGCGTCATTTTAAAAATAGTCGTATGGGCCCCCCAACTATTCCACGTAAAACGGAGAAAAAAATAGCTAAATACAGGTTACGGAACATCAGCTTCTCAAGGGCAACACTTTCAAATGCGCCCTTGAAGGATGCAAAACGCCATTCCGTTCGGTTAATAGACGACAACGATGAAAATATGGAGGAAATATAGACAGAAATGAAACAAGGTGTCCGTTGTGAAGCCTGAAAGACCCCGTGAAAATGTGTTGGAAGTTACCTTTTCGGCGGGGCTGTGTGCAAGGATATTGCCGTCTGAGGGTGAGTCGTGCGGGCAAGCAGGCGAAAGGAAGGCGCTGGTGACGTTCCGGGCTCGATGATAAGTGGACGGTAGCGAAGCAGAAGCAGGCGGCGGAGCGACGCCATTGGTTGGAGGAAGGTCACGCGGTTCGCTGGTACGAGGCGGGACGCACGTTCGCTATGGAGCACATCAGGCGAAATTATAGAGTGAAAACAGGGGAAAAACTCTTATTGTGGGTAGTACGTCCTTTGCGTCGCCATTTTGGAGGTGTCTAGATTCTTTCACTTCGATGTATTCATGGAGGGATGTTATTGTATGGTAAGGGTTAGGATTATGATACATATTAGGTGAATTTGGGGGATGTTAGTATATTAGACTCACGACATATCTGGAGCGAATTGAGGAGATGCCAACTCATTGTTACGTCACTGCACCGCCATCTTGGAGGTGTCTCGCTTAATTCACTACTGTGAATGGAGGAATATTCATTCATTTTTTTGTACCGCTTATACACACAATGGTCGAGGGACGTAGGAATATTGTTGTTCTAAATTGTTTTATTTCCATCTATTTAAATAATATTTTCATCCGCACTATGCGAATATCATCACAACATCGTTTGCAAGATGGGGAAGAGAGTGAACTGGAGACAAAACCAGGACGCTAGCTTTACCGATGGGTCGTGCGTCATTTGCGTCGCCATCTTGGATGTGTATATTGATTCACTTGAGTGTTTTTAATGAGTGAATTGATTCAGTGTCGGATTATTATTATTATATGTGAATTTTGGGAGTATCATAATGTCAGGAGTGACTGCTACTTTGTCTATCTGCGCCATCTGCTGTCTGGTTAGGGACACTACAGTTCAAAAACAAAAATCATGCACTGGTGTTATACATTGACATCCATCCCATTAATTTCACAGCTTTTCATTGGTCCGAATCTACAAAGGAAAAGTAGGTTCATAACAACAATATATTTGTCTATGAATCACGTTGGTCCCCATATAACGGCATGCTTTTTTGATTATGTCAAATTAAGTTATATCCAGTAGATGGTGCTATAATGAAATTTCCCATAAGGTAATCATTTTGCATTCACTGAAGTATACAAGAATATTAACCATGTATTTTTTAGGAAACCACTGAAAATGATCATATCTTTTGTACATTCATTAAACCAAACCCAAACAAAATTGTTCATTCATTCATTTTCTGTAATACTTAGCCTCACAAGGGTCGTAGGGGGTACTGGAGCCTATCTTAGCTGACTTTCGACACTAGGCGGGGATCACCCTGAATTGAGGGCCGGCCAATCACAGGCCACGAGGAGACGAGGACAACCAATCATAGCTATGGAGAATTTAAAGTGTTCTACCAGATAGCCTAGCATTAGCATGCATGTTTTTTGGGATGTGGGATGGAAACTGGAGTACCTGGAGAAAACCCACATAAATCTAGGCAGACCATGTCAACAATTCCTTACCGGATTGTCCAGATCTGAGATCAAACCTTCGGTCTCTGAGCTGTGAGGCGGACATGCTAACCACTCCGACACCGACTCAGCAAAATTGTTAAGTTCTGAAAAAAAAATACACATAAATCAACCATTGGCATGTTTGACAAACAGCAAAGGTCGTGTTAATCTTCCATTTTGAATTTTTTATCCCAAAGCCAGCAAAGGTGTTGCTTTTAACATCAATTTGTGAAACGGTCAAATCACTTTTATTGGCGCGAATGGTCGCTGGCGGCCATAAAACAGCAGAGACGTGCGACCGCGCGAGTAAACAACCACGGCGTTCGGTCATCTGTCTCACGTCGCTGCCATTTGGACAAATGTTCCCAGAATGGTTGATTTCCGGCCAAGTTGAATCGACATGGCGTGTGTTTCTTGTACAGACAAGATTGAAAAAGGCCGGTCGGTTAGTGGTGGGAGGAAAAGAAAAAAATAAAAAGATCTGCCATTTGTCAGGATCAGCAAGTTACATATTTGGTTAGCTTTCTCGCTAAGATGTGTCAGTAAGGGCGAATCGTGTACACAAACATTGCGTGAGTGTCATAAAAATTCCTTATTTCCACTGCCAAATTGTCCTGGATGTGATTTTTGGGCCGAATTTGTCAAATACAGTGTTCCCCCGCTACTTTGCGGTTCAGCTATCGCGGACTCAGAGCTTCGCAGATTTTTTTGGGTAAAAAAATACAAATATTACATTGAAACAACATATTTTACAGGTTTTTTTGTTATAATATGAATTTCAGTCTCTCTACACGTATTCTATATGGTGTACTGTATACAGGGGGGTAAAAAATAATAATAATAAAAAAAATTAAAAAAACAACAATAAAAAATTGGAATTAAATTCAAATTAAGCATTTTTGAAGGGGAAATGCAATTATCGCGGGTGGTCCCTGTCCTCATTAACCGCGATAAGCGAGGGAACACTGTATAAAACACAGTAAAACAAGTATTATTATTTAAAAAAAAAAAAGTGAAATATTTCAACTGCTTAAATACAATGGCAATTCTACTTACAAGTTCTAATTGATCCAAAAATGTCAGCTTACAAAACCATTTTTTTATGCAAAATGACTTCCACTTTACCAAAAAAAAAATCCCAAAACATTAACTTTCCATTATTTTATTTTGAAATTGTCACAGTATTATTGCGTCCTGCTTGACAATCTCCCAACACATAGCCGGCCTCCCATTGGCTGTCTCACAAAAACAACCGTCTATGTGTGGTTTAAAGAAAAATGACTAATAATTCATTCTGTCATTTTCTGAACTACTTTATCCTCAGAAAGATCGTGGGGGTGCTCAAGCCACCGCACTACCCTGAAATAAAGTAAATGAATTAAGTTCTATTTTTTCCCCAGTTATATTTTAATTTGTCCTTTGAAGTTTTGATGTGTCTTTAAGTACATGGAGGCTCCAGCACCCCCCATTGATAAACCAGGGGTGGGCAAACTTTTGGGCTCTGGTGGGGCACATTGACTTTAAAAATTTGAGAGATGGGCGGGGTCAACACAAGATAGGATACATATAAAAAAGTGCATCCGTTAACAGTACATATGAAACATAAACACAAAAAAGGACTAAACTATTAACATACTCATCACTCATCATTCAAGTAAAAAGTATAAAGTACAAGGTCAAGTAAAAGGAATGTATTAAGAAATATTAAAATGTCATTTAAAAAAATATATAGAGGGGCTGTAAAACACCAAAAAAAATAAGAGTGGACACAGCTACTTCCGCGTGACGGCGCCATCTTGGAGAAAAATAAAAATAAAATTAAAAAATTAAAAAAAAAACATTTGGTCAACGTCGGCGGGCCAGATTAAAAAGCCTAGTGGGCCACATATGGCCCGCGGGCCATAGTTTTCCCATCCCTGGCTCAGACCACTGCAATTTAATGGCCTCTTTACACACACACACACACACACACTTCAATCTAGTTGTTAAACACAGTTAGAAGTCAAGTGTTACTTCCTACATCCCGTCTTGCAAAATGGCGACGACTTAGCAATACTTGCTGTATTTTATGAAATAATACTAATTAGGCAATAACATCGAGTTATATATACACACACAAAAACACTTCCTGGCTAAACTGTTTTGATTAGAGGAATCTAAAGGCTTGTTTTAAGTACTTTTTGACAAAGTCCAGACACCTTAGTACTTTTACAACATGTCCCATAAATTCAGTTTCCTGACATATAAGTCAAGTGTTTAAACTGCTAACAAATGGTCACTTTCACTTCATTAAAAAGGGTTCTTTAAAAAAAATCATGTTAAATACTAAATTTTCTCGCATATTAGCCGCCTATGCATATAAGCTATACCCTTAAAATTGCCGTAAAATGGTTGAATTTTACAATTTCTCTCGTATAAGCCGCTTCCTGGTTCAGATATTTATATATTTTCTTGAATTTCATACATAGATGTCAAAATACATATATATTTTTAGAGTTTTATTTGTTTATCTTTTCTCTATTTTGAAATAAATGACCATACCGGCCATTTTGTTTTGTATTATGGCGTTTCGGGCATGTCAAGCCTAATTTATGCGCATATAAGCCGTTTTTTTAGATTTTTATCTGTTTATCTTTTCTCTATATTGAATTAAATAACCATATCGGCCATTTTGTTTTTGCATTATAGCTTTTCAGGCACGTCAAGTCTAATTAATGTGCATATAAGCCGTTTTTTTAGAGTTTTATCTGTTTATCTTTTCTCTATTTTGCAATAAATGATCATATCGGCCATTTTGTTTTGCAGTATGTAGTTTTGGGCATGTCAAGACTAATTTATGCGCATATAAGACATTTTTTTTAGAGTTTTATCCGTTTCTTTTCTCTAGTTTGAAATAAATGACCATATCGGCCATTTTGTTTTTGCATTATAGCTTATTCAGGCATGTCAAGTCTAATTTATGCGCATATAAGCCATTTTATTAGAGTTTTATCCGTTTATCTTTTCTCTATTTTGAAATAAATGACCATATCGGCAGTTTTGTTTTGCATTATGGAGTTTTGGGCATGTCAAGGCTAATTTATGCGCATATAAGACATTGTTTTTAGAGTTTTATCCGTTTATCTTTTCTCTAGTTTGAAATAAATGACCATATCGGCCATTTTGTTTTTGCATTATAGCTATTCAGGCATGTCAAGTCTAATTTATGCGCATATAAGCCATTTTTTTTAGAGTTTTATCTGTTTATCTTTTCTCTTGTTTGATATAAATGACCATATCGGCCATTTTGTTTTGCACTATGGCATTTTGAGCATCTCAAGCCTATTTTATGCGCATATAAGCCATTTTTTTAGATTTTGATCTGTCTATCTTTTCTCTATTTTGAAATAAATGACCATATCGGCCATTTTGTTGTTATTATGGCATTTTGGGCATGTCAAGTCTAATTTATGCGCATATAAGCCGCACCCTGGATTCAGTCATAATTTTTTTAGCGACAAATACGGCTTATATGCGAGAAAATATGAAAAAAATCATAATTTTTGGTGGAAATTCCAACTATGTATATTCTTGTCTTTGTGACTTTATGTCCCTTTTTATTAGCACTTGTTCAGTACACTCACAAGTTTGGCATCTGAGGCTGAGGTTTGGGACAAGCTCTAACTAGCATGTGATCGCACTATTCGCTGCCAGCTTTCCGATGTGTGCGTAAAGTGTGTGTGTGTGTTTGTGTGTGTATGCGTAAAGTGTGTATATGTGTATTTATTAACGCTTGCTGCCATTTGAAGTCAAGTGGAAACTTCAAAAATCAACTCTAGTCGTAGGATTGACAGACAGGCAGGAATGGACTTGTGCCCACGGTTGCCTTCGGAAATAGACAGATCCAAAACAGGTTGTTGAAGAAAAATAAGGATAAAATAAGAGAATTTTGGGGTAGGAAAATTCGGAAATTAAAAAGTTTTTTATGAACTATATTAAAAAAATCTACGTTTTCTTTTAGGTTTTTAAAATAAAAATGGGAGTTAACCTAAATCAGTTTTTTTAAAGAAAACAAAGTATAAAATAAAATAATTTTAAAGAAATCATAAATCAAAAATTGGTCACCCAAAAAAAATCTAAACTTTTTTTTAACAAAAATTGAAAAAAAATAATTGGGAGTAAACCAAAAGCAAGTTGTCCAAGAGGAAAAACTATAAAATAACCTAATTTGAATAAATATATAAATTAAAAAAAAGTATCTTATAAAAATGAACTAATTTTTTTTACAAAAAAAATTATATATATTCAACCATTCTTCTTTTACAATCTTAAAATAAAATTGGCAGAAAACCTAAATCAGGTTAATAACAATAGAGTACAGAATAAACTAATTAAAAAAAATTATAAATTTAATCAAATGGTACCTAAAAATAAATATGTATATTTTAAAACAAAAAAAATCAGCCCTGTTCTTTTAAATTCTGATAAAATTAGTAAAAAAAAAAAAAAAAAACATAAAAATTGATGTGTTTAAGAGAAAAAGTCAAAAAAACAAAATTATACTACCCTAAATCCCACAAAAAACACTAACAAAAAAACATTTTATTTTGAACAAAAAAACTTTTTCATTTACGCCGTAAAAAAATAGAAAACCAATTTATTAGACAAACTTTTGGAAGCCAAAAACAGACCGTTAAAAAATAAAAAAAATAAATACCATTAAAAAAATTGAGGGCAAAATAATTTCCCCCAAAAAATCCCAACTTTTATAAAAACTAACTGCCACAAAAAATAAAAAGTTTTGATGGAAAAAAAGCATTTCTTTTTCTCAATAAAATCTGTAAAAAAAAATCAATTCACCAGACAGACTTACCCAACTGAACATTCCCTTAAAAAATGAAATCCCCTTGATTTCCACATACGTATTATAATAGCCTTTTATTTCCGAGAGGAGGATGATAAACTAATTTCCCTGTCATTGCGCACTTTCCCATCAGCGGGGGCCCTGCCTGTGGGCGTGGACCACAAGCAGGCACTTCCCTGAAGCCACTCACTTGAAATGCGAAGCGTCGACCTCCACTGAGCTTCTCCCAGTCGCGCCGCCCAGCCAACCCGGACGGACACCCGGACACTTGCAGCCATGCCCCGAGACCGCCTGCCGCTCGCCGTTTTTTGGCTCGCCGTGGTCACCGCGCAAATCCCACATGACGCCATACACTGGACATACACAGGTGGGTCCAATTTTTCTTACTTCTTCCACAAAATCATGCAAAAAAAAGTTAATTCTTACTTTTTTCAAGTATTCAGTCATTAGCTGCCATTGACAGAAATGGACGTCCAATCATTTTCTTTACTGGGGGAACACTCTGGCAAATGTAGAATCTGTAGAATAGTATATATCATATATATATTAAAAATGTATATACTTATCTGTGAGAAGTGAGTAGTTAGCTGGGATAGGTTCCAGCACCCCCTGCGATCCTAGTGAGGATAAAACAGTTCCAAAAATTTATATATTATATATATCATTTGAAATATATATTTCAGGGTGTCTCCCGTAGTTAGCTGGGATAGGCTCCAGCACCCCCTGCGAACCTAGTGAAGGTAAAGCAGTTCAGAAAATACATTTTCCATATATTATATCATATATATTCATCAGGGTGTCTCCTGTAGTTAGCTGGGTTAGGCTCTAGCACCCCCGCAACCTTTGTGAGGATAAGTGGTTCAGAAAATTACTGAATGAAAAATGCCCAAAGTCAACTGAGATAGGCTCTGGCACCCCTGGTGACCCTTGTGAGGATAAGTGGTTCAGAAAATTACTGAATGAAAAATGTCCAAAGTCAACTGAGATAGGCTCCGGCACCCCTCACGACCCTCGAGGATAAGTGGTTCAAAAAATGACTGAATGAAAAATACCCAAAATCAGCTGAGATAGGCTCCGGCACCCCTCCTGACCCTTGTGAGGATAAGCAGTTAAGAAAATGACAATGAAAAATACCCAAAGTCAGCTGAGATAGGCTCCGGCACCCCCGGTGACCCTAGTGAGGATAAGCAGTTCAGAAAATGACTGAATGAAAAATACCCAAAGTCAGCTGAGATAGGCTCCAGTACCCCCTGCGACCCTTGTGAGGATAAGCAGTTCAGAAAATGACTGAATGACAAATGCCCAAAGTCAGATGAGATAGGCTCCGGCACCCCTCACAACCCTTGTAAGGATAAGCGGTTCAGAAAATGACTGAATAAATAAGTCCTATGGGCTAACGATTAAAATGTCTCCTGTAAATGCTGAATGTTGTAAGGAAATATAATCAATAATAAATAGACATTTATGATTTATTGGAACTTCTTACAGAGGGTGCATTGGACCAAATGCACTGGGCGGACAAGTACCCGGGGTGCGCGGGTAAGAAACAGTCCCCCATTGACATCCAAAGACGTAGTGTTCGACACAACCCGGACATTTTACAGCTGGAACTCAGTGGCTACGACGCTCAGAAAGGGACATTTCTCATGTCCAATAATGGACACTCAGGTAAGTCCAAAGAAAGCCAATTCTCACAATATTTTTTATACATTTTTAGACATTTTTCTCGCATATAAGCCATATTTTTTGCTAAAAATAATTATGACTGTATCGAGTTCAATTCAAGAAAAAAACGTTGCATAAAACGTGAAAAAACGCATTTGTGCTTACCATTGCTCGCTGGGGGTGCCGCCATCTTACATCAGGATGATAAAATACACCGCTATGGACACACTTCCTGGTTGTACTCGTCACGTGACTTTCTTTTTCAATTTGTCTATGTACAGGAAACAACTTTTTATAGTGTGCATTCAACAGACAATCCACTCGATTCATAGTCTCAGAAATATTTTTTCTTATGATTTTGTCTTCAAAGTAACACATTTTTATTCCCTAATAAAAACACGAATATGGAGGTGAAAATTGGGGCTTTAAACAGGATTTTGTAAGCCTAAAAATAATAAGAATTTCCGTTTTTTTTTATATTCCCCCTTAAAAACGTGTTAAAAGAAGTCTAAGCAATACTTCATTTGCACAATTAAATACTTTGTGTTACGTTACAACTATACATTTACAGCATGTTTTGTCTATTGCATTAAAAACTAATTTAGAGTTATCAAACTCAAAATGAAATTCTAGAAGAAAATATTCGGTCTAAATAGCTGTTGAAATTCACATTATTGTGCTCGGCTAAAAGCTAATCCAACAGATAGCTCGCTACCGGCTAGCTAGCATGACAATGCGAATTACAGCTGCACCCTTTCTAGCATACTTTTTTTAACAGTAATACTTTCATAATTTGAAACCCAAGGTATAAAAGGCATTTCAAATAATGGTGAAGACATTTAAATTGATAAAACGTCATTTAAAAAATGTAATTCAAGTTTACCTGCGAGTGTTGTGTGACTTCAAAGAAAAGACAATGACGTTTTATTCTGGCTATTATAAGAATCATTTCAATACTGAAATCGTGCAACACCGCCCCTAGTGGCGAGGGCAAGTGTGACGCCAAACCCGACTAACAACAACAAACCAACAAATGAATATAGATACGTATTTAATAAAAAATAACAATGCATAGTAAATGAATATATAATTAATAAAGTCAACAAGTAGTCAACAAAATAAATAAGTAGTAAAATGCACATATAACAACAACAACCAAACAAATGAACAGATACATATTTAATAAATAATAATGACGAACAAATAATCAATAAATAAGTAATAATTAATGAAGTAATCAAAAACATAAATAAGTAGGAAAGTGCACAAATAACATCAATAAACAGGTACATAATAATAAATAAGTAATAAATTAATAAAGTAGTCAAAATATTAAATAAGTAGTAGTGCCTGGTGCCTGTAGTTTGCTGGGATAGGCTCTAGCACCCCCTGAACACTTCAAAAAATGAATATGTACAATACAGTTCTTGTGCAGATTCTCCAAACGAGGCGACTGATGCAAAAAAATACACGATGGTGACCCCGGCTGATGCGTTTCTGCCTTAACCGTCGGCCATTTTGTTTCCTTTATAGTCCAAATCGACCTGCCGCCCACGATGAAGATCACAAAAGGCATGCCGGGGAAATACACCGCCGTCCAGATGCATCTGCACTGGGGCGGTTGGGACCTGGAGGCCAGCGGGGCGGAACACACCATCGACGGCATCCGCTACATGGCCGAGGTAGCGCAAATAAAGCGAATCGTACGCTCCGGTGGTGATGGATCTATCATGTCGAAAGCAAACATCCTGCAGTCTGCAAAAACATCCATTAATGTCACTGCGGGTGTCATTAGTGTGAACTTTGTTGTTATTTCGGCCCACATTTCGTCCCGATTTGTTAAAATCCCGCCTTTGACCACTAGGGGAATTGTTCCCGATTTCATGGAAAAAAATTGAATTGGCAAAAAGACTAATTTTATCCGTAAAAGTGATATGTTTGCATTTTGCAGCATTTTTTGGTGAGGTGGAATAGTGGATGGTACGTCGGCCTCGCATTTCTGGGGGCGTGGGTTCGATCCTAAGTGGGTCTTAACTGCGGGGGGAAAAAATGAATTGGCAAAAAGACTAATTTTATCTGTAAAAAATCATAGGTTTGCATTTAGCAAAAAAAAATGGTTCGGTAGTAAGTGGGTGGCGTGTCGGTCTCACATTTCTGGGGTCTTGGGTTTGACCCCCAGTGGGTCTTAACTGTGGGGGAAACAATTGAATTGGCAAAAAAACCCATTTTATCCAGAAAAGTCATATGTTTGCATTTTGCAACATTTTTTGGTTTGGTGTGCCAGTGGGTAATGTGTCGGTCTCACATTTCTAGGGTCGTGGGTTCGATCCCAAGGGGATCTTAACTGTGGGGGGGAAAATTAATTGGCAAAAAGACTGATTTTATCTGTAAAAATCATACGTTTGCATTTAACAAAATTTTTTGGTTTGGTACAAAGTGGGTGGTGAGTTGGTCTCACATTTCTGTGGTCGTGGGTTCGATCCCAAGTAGGTCTTAATTGTGGGGGGGGGGGGAATTAATTGGCAAAAAGACTAATTTTATCTGTAAAAATCATACGTTTGCATTAAGCAAAAATTTTTGGTTCGGTAGAAAGTGGGTGGCGTGTCGGTCTCACATTTCTGTGGTCGTGGGTTCGATCCCAAGTAGGTCTTAATTGTGGGGGGTGGGGGGGAATTAAATTAGCAAAAAGACTCATTTATCTGTAAAAGTCATATGTTTGCATTTTGAAACATTTGTTTGGTTCGGTGTGAAAGTGGGTGGTACGTTGGTCTCACGTTTCTGGGGTCGTGGGTTTGATCCCAAGTGGGTCTTAACTGGGGGAAAATAGAATTGGCAAAAAGACTAAATGTATCTGTAAAAATCATATTTTTTCATTTTGCAACATTTTTGGTTTGGTGGTTAAGCGGGTGGCGTGTCGGTGTCACATTTCTGTGGTCGTGGGTTCGATGCCAAGTAGGTCTCAACTGGTGGGGAGTTTGCATGTACTCCTTGGGCTTGCATGAGTTTGTGATGATAAACGACCCTTGTGAGGATAAGTTATTTGTCAAATGCATACAAAAATTGATTTATTTTAGCATTCACTCTCATATTTTGACATATTGATTCATTTTGTCGGCCATTTTTCTTTGTCTTCCAGCTCCACGTTGTCCATTACAATTCAGACAAGTACGAGAGTTTCACCGAAGCCAGAGACAAACCAGACGGTTTGGCGGTCCTTGCCTTTTTCTACGAAGTGCGTACACTTACTTGTCAATCTTTCAAATCATCAACCCTTACTCACCCCATTTTTGACCGATAAAAAAAACGAATAAACTTTCAAATTGGTCAAGGGAGTTTTTACCCAAAAAATGTCCTTACGTTCTTTTCATAGGAGTTGGATGAGTACAATTCCCGCATTTACTCGCATATAAGCCACCCACATATAAGCCACGCCCTTAAAATCACCTTAAAATAGTTTCATTTGACAATTTCTCGCATATAAGCCTCCCCCTGATTCCCAATTTTCACCTCCATAGTCCTGGTTTTAGTACAAATGTCTTACTTTGAAGGAAAAATCTTTAAAAAAATCATTAACAAAACATTTTTTTTGGGGAAATACAACACATTTGTCAAGGATTTAACCAAAACATGTATTTAATTACCGTAATTTTAGCCCTATAGGTTCTTTTTCACCCTATTAGCGCCCATGCTAACTAGCATATAGTTGACACAACCTACAATGAGCTAGCCACTGAGTCAGGGTAGCCCACTCCTGTTCCCTATAGTGAGCTGGGATTGGCTCCAGCACCCCCTCAACCATTTTGAAGATAACCGGTTCAGAAAATGAACAAATGAATGACTAATTGTGACAAAAATGGACGAAATATTCTTCTCATTTGCTGGATTTTGCTCCAATGTTAGGACGGCCATTTTGAAAACACCTACTACAGCGACTTCATTTCCAACCTGGCCAAAATCAAGTATGCGGGTGAGTACTATAACCTCATATATGCAGTCATGTGACCTTATCTGACCTCCCATGTGACCCACTCTAGGCCAATCAATGAATATTTACAGTCTGGATGTGAGGTCAATGCTCCCCGAGAACCTCAACCACTTCTTTAGGTATCAAGGGTCCCTCACCACTCCACCATGCTATGAGAGCATCCTATGGACGGTGTTCGATACCCCTATCACTCTTTCGCATAACCAAGTAAGATGGCCGCAATAGGGTGTCTTCAAAATGTCCAATTCTTAACGAATACTTTGAGTTTTGTTTTTGTTTTTTGCAATGGAGTACAGTACTTTTTTTGTCGGTATTTGAGTGCCACGCATCTGAAACATTTTAATACAGTGGTACCTTGAGATATGAGCTTAATTAGTTCCCGGGTTGAGCTCGTATGTCAAATTATTCGTATCTCAAATGCATATTTCCCATAGAAATGAACTAAAAACTAATTAATTGGTTCCAACTCTCTAAAAAAAAACACCCAAAACAGGATATTAGATTGGAAAACGATTATTATTTGTTGTTATTTGGCATCTTTTAACAAAGTAACAAATAAGTAGTGGTTTAATAGTACTAAAATGTGTTTAATAGTATTAAAATTAGACTTTTTGCAGGGCAACATGCTCGTAACATAACAAACAAATTTAAATGAACTTAGATTACAATGCAGACTCACTTAAAAATAAGTTGAATTTAACCTTACACTAAACTTAATTGTAATTTTGATTGAAATTTTGATACCTTTCTTCTCCCGGGGTTGGTTCTATTGGCCCTGCCTCCATGATAAAAAAAAAATGAAAACATTTTATAGATCTAATTTTAGCTTTTTTTAAATATATTTTTAGATTTTACAAAATGATTTTTAAACTAGATTTTTTTAAATAAATGGATTAAAAGAATTGGATTAAAATCCCTGAATATTCATTTTTTAATAGATCTAAAACAATGTTTATTTTATCTTTTTTTAAATATATGTTAACATTTTACACAATGACTTTTGAACTAAAAACACAGAAAAAAATGATTAAAAATGGCAATTATTGATTTAAAAGGGGGGAAATCAGGAAATTTAATATACATCTATACTCTACATCTAATTTGATCCTAAAACAGAAAATCAGCATTCTTCATTTACTTTCTGGGCCACATAAAATGATGTGGCGGGCCAGATTTGGCCCCCGGGCCGCATGTTTGCTATCAGGGATTATTTGCTTTAGCATTCCCATCAAAATATTTTGAAAATAATGTACACAAATGTCCTCACAATAGGATAACACACAAAAAGTAGTATATACTCCTTTCGTATTAGCGAACAAGCTCCGCCTTTCGCACTGACTAACAGGAAAAAACACTGCTAAAATACTAAGCTCCGCCCAGTGATCATCAAGTATGTAAATATACCACTGTACTGGTTTCAAGCAAGTCAAGAACTACCTTGAAATCAAACTTTTACACCCAGATCCGAAAACTAGAGAGCACCCTGATGGACATCGACAACAAGACGCTATGGAACGACTACCGCATGGCGCAACCTCTCAACGACCGCGTGGTAGAGTCGTCATTCCTCCCTCGCCTTGGAAAAGGATGTGAGTGATTTTCGTCCCTATTCTGACCGGCAACAACTGACCAGTCGCGTCCGTTTGGTCCCGCTAGCGTTTTGCCGACAAGACGAAATCGAATACAAGCTGTTGAAAATTGAAGGCCTGATCACGTCTCTGGGGAAGCACGTGTATTCAGGCGAGTGACAGCTGCAACATTGATCAAATCGTGCCTCCATTTTCATTGGCTACTTCATTGTGTTGTTTTGTCGTTTTTGTGCAGGTGGGCGACGTAATCAGCGGCCGAGCAAATCTGGTAGGCTCATTAATTTGTTTCCTGTTGCTCTAATCAGAGTTTTTATTCATTTTTTTTTTAGATTAGATCATTTTATTCATACTGTATTTGGGAAATTTCATTGTCACAGTAGGAAGAGGGTGAGAATACAGACACAGCAAAAGACATTTTAGACATAGATAAATAGGTCATAAATAAGTTAACAAATAAATAAATAAATAAATAAATAAATAAATAAGCGTGTTGCTGATATTATATTTTTTTTGACATAAAAATATAGGTAATAAATAAATGATATATATATATTTATATTAGACAAATAAATAGGTAATACATAAATTAATAAATTAATAAGTGTGTTGCTGAAAAAAATATATATACATATTTTTTAGGCATAAATAAATAGGTAATAAATAATTAATTCATAAGCGTGTTGCTGACATTATATATACCATGTGTACCAGTCGGGGAACAGCCAGAATAGTTGGCCAGTTAATGAAACTACAGTACTCCGGTTTCCTCCCAAATCGCTAAAAGATCCATGCCAAGCTAGCTAGTCGAACACTGGAAATTATCCCTGGCTCTGATTGGTTGTCCTATGTTTCCTCTTGCCCTGTGATTGGCTAGCGACCAATTCAGGGTGTCCATAGTTAGCCAAGCTAGGCTCCAAAACCCCTAAGGCCCTTTTCTGAGGATAAATAGTTAAAAAAAAAAACTGCCTAAACTGTTTTTTTTCACAATCTTATCTCATCTTCCTTGATTAGAATCACACTCTCTGTTCCCCCTGGTCCTCAACTTCCAACGTGAGACCCCTGGCAGCTACGCCAAAGCCCACCTAGGCCACCCCAGGGACTTGGACTCCTTCACAGTCTGCATGCACGTCTCCACCGAAGCAGACGGCGCACAAAAAGTGCTGTCATACTCCAGCGGAGCCGTTAGCAACGAGCTAATGGTCACCGTTAGCGAGGACCGGGATGGTAAGGAGGTGGGCTTATGGGTGGGTAACGAATTCGTCAACCTACCCTACAACACCCACTCCCGTGGTTGGGCTAACTACTGCATCACATGGTCCTCGCGCACCGGTGGGGTGGAGCTATGGGTAGACGGCATGGTGGGAGAGCGACGCTACCTAAAAGCGGGGTATGCCGTCAACCCTGGGGGGTCTTTGGTCTTGGGGAACGACCAGGACAGTCTACTGGGGATTTCCGACACGGACTCGTTTGCGGGGAAACTCACCGACGTCAATGTTTGGGATTATGTGTTGAGCACGGCGAATATCCGGGACCAAATGTCGTGTGAAGTGAACGCCACTTCGCAGGGGAATGTCTTCAGTTGGGGGACCACCCAACTTAGCTTGTATGGGGGAGTGCAGCTGGGTCGGCAGTATAGGTGCCCTTAAAAAAGTAAAATTAGGGATCATCAAAACCAAAATATCGTATATATTTGAGTAACAAGTGCCAAATTTTGTACGAAAAAACAACTAAAACTGAGGCAAAGTGCAAACACTACAACTCCGCCCGTGACGTAATACTTGTTTTTTTCCACCAGAGGGGGCAAAAGGGCCTGTTTCTAAATATCTCAACCCGAATGGAATTATTTTTTTGGGTAAAACTGATGATTAATCAGACTCTATTTTTTTTTAAAAAATATTATGATGCTGAATTAGACTTAAGAGTTTTAAAAAAAAACAATTTTTAGTCACAAATATATATATATTTTTTACAGTAATCCCTCGTTTACTGCCGTGAATCGGAAGAACGAGGTATTACTATCACATATTTTGATGTTTTTTTATTGTGTTGAAGTAATCATATTGAAAATGAAGTTTTTTATAATGCATTATAAATGCAACTTTTAAGTGAGGGCTTTAAATATGATAAAAATAAGTTTTTCATCCATCAGAAGCAGAATATCTTCGTAGCAGAACTCTGCTACCCTCTAGCGGTTGTTTGTGTCATCACACTTAGATTTGTCAGTCAAAACGCATCATCGGTTGCCATAGCAACACTCAATATGATCCTGTGGTGTCCTTAAATCCATAAACATGTATATTTTATTATTAAAAATGATTTATAGTCCCCAAACATCATTATTTAACATTTTTTCTTAACATTATTTTTGAATATTGAAAATTATATAATCGTTGGGGGTAATTATACATATTTGTTACTTACTGCTCATGTTATAAATGTAAAAGTAGTTCATTTTTAGATTAGATTGTTGAATAAACAGCACGCAAATGAGATATTAATAACAATATAATATTTTGTTGTTGTTGCTTTAATAAATGTTTAGTTACTTATTTTGTGTTATTAACTCCTGGTTTAAAAATTGTCATAATTTGTGCAAAAACAAAGACAAAATTAAAGATTGGGATTCACAACAGGTGAGACAGAAATCTGTCATGCTTATTAGTGACCACTAGGAGGCAATGTTTGACCATAAATAATTTTGGTTGACTATATTTCATGCAGTATAATATACTCTGTAAAATATGAACCTTTTAAACTTTGTTCATTAAATATATTTTGAAATACTTCTCATGACCAGTTTTAAAGTTTCTTAAAGGCATACACCACCAATTATACATAACGAAAATCCAGATTATGTTTACTCAGCTGCCAAACATCCAAAATGTTATTTTTAGGAGTGATACATTCAAAAATAAAGCTTAATATGATCTAATTTTTGATTGGTTTAACCCGTTACCCGCAAATTGACCGCCATAGACGTCCGATCGATTTGAAAGGGGGAGGACGGCGGCAATTTAACGAATGTTCATTCGCCGCCACACTCCCCCTTCAAATCAATCGGACGTCTACTAATGAGAAACTCATTTAAATTCACGGCAGAAGGATGACAAGAGCATACGATTGGTCGTTTACGGTCAGATTTTTGGATGATTTCCGGACATTTAAAAAAAAAAAAAAAATGAAGTGTGTTATGGTAAATCATGTCCCAAACCTCCCACAATTTGCTATTCGAGCCAAAAGCCCCAAAATCTGTCCTCGTGATGACCAATCATGCGCCATGATGCAAGTGGGATACACGCAGATGCGCCCCCCCCGTTGCCGAACCGGTTGGATTTGGATGAGTGGACAGTGGATTGGTGTCTCAGCGAAGCAACGGGATTACGCGGGATTTGGACTTGTTCCACCCCGTCGGTCAAAGCTTCTTATCGGCGTTGGGCCGCTCTTAAAAGTTTGAGATGGTTTGAATTATTGATTCGGTAGAGTCGTGGACTCTGGGAGGCTTTGAAGATTCCCGGGGTCAAAGGTCAAATTGGGAATGGAGTTTGAGGTCGTGGTGCTGCTAGGAAGGGAGTTCGTTGTGTTGAATGTGTGTTTTGTGCTAACGACCAAATGAAGTGTAGAGAGAGAGAGAGATAGGGGATAAGATAGCGGGAGGTAGGTAGAGAGAGAGAGTGGTAGGTAGGTTGGTCGGGAGGTAGGTAGGTAGACGGAATGGTTGGTATATAGGTAGTGGTACAGAGAAGTAGGTAGGTAGAGAGTGGTAGGTAGGTAGGTAGGTAGAGAGAGAGAGGTTGGTAGGTCAGTAGAGAGAGAGGTTGGTACATAGGTAGCGGGAGAGAGGTAGGTAGAGAGTGGTAGTTAGATAGGGAGAGAGTGGTAGGTTAGTAGGTAGGTAGGGAGGGAGGTAGAGAAAGAGGTTGTAATTAGGTAGAAAGAGATGTGGTAGATAGGGAGGTAGGTAGGTATGATGTTGTAAGTAGGTAGAGAGAGAGAGAGAGAGAGAGAGAGAGGAATAGGTAGGTAGGTAGAGAGAGAGGAATAGGTAGGTAGGTAGAGAGCGAGAAAGGTTGGTAAGTAGATGGAGAGAAAGAGGTAGATAGATGGGTAAGTAGGTAGGAAAGGGAGATAGGTTGGTAGAGAGAGGTAGGTAGGTAGGTAGAGAGAGGTTGGTAGGTGGGTAGAGAGAGTTGGTACATAGGTAGCGGGAGAGAGGTAGGTAGAGAGTGGTAGTTAGATAGAGAGATAGTGGTAGGTTAGTAGGTTAGTAGGTTAGTAGGTAGGTAGGTAGGTAGGTAGGTAGGTAGGTAGGTAGGTAGGTAGGTAGGTAGGTAGAGAAAGAGGTTCTAATTAGGTAGAAAGAGATGTGGTAGGTAGCTAGGTAGAAAGAGATGTGGTAGGTAGGTAGAGAAAGAGGTTGTAATTAGGTAGAAAGAGATATGGTAGGTAGCTAGGTAGAAAGATGTGGTTAGGTAGGTAGGTAGTTAGTTAGAGAGAGAACAATAGGTAGGTAGGTAGGTAGGTAGAGGGAAAAAGGTTAGTAGGTAGGGTGACAGAAGGAGGTAGGTAGGTAGGTAGAGAGAGATAGGCAAATAGGAGAGGGGGTGGGTAGGGAGAGAAAGAGGTAAGTAGAGAGGGGGTGCTGGAGCCAATCACAGCTGTCTAGAGGCCAGAGGCGGGGAACAACACCCTGAATTGGTACTTGCAGGTGCTAGACTGATTGCCAGCGTGTTGTAGGCCTCACAGAGACAGACAACCATTTACACTGACAATCACGATGCTATTCATTCAGGCATTTTCAACACTTATCCCAGACAGGGTCACGGGGTGCTGGAGCCTATCCCTGGTGACTTCAGGAAAGGGGTGGACTGCAATTTGATTTAAAAACGGCATCAAATACAATAATACGTTAAAAAGAACAGGAATTTTGCTTTACCTTCACACTTGTCAAAGTTGTTAAAGAATGGTCTGACATTTACTTCAGAAAAAAAAACTACACAGCAACATTATCTTACCTGCTTCTATTTTATAGCACTATTCTTTGTTTTTTATTTTTAACAAGTACCATAAATAAACATGGCGTCACTTGCCCTCTGTCGGTTCAAGTTGCGACAGAAAAAAACAGTCGGCAAACGACAGCAAGGGAAAATGACAATAGTTTAGATGAAAAATTGTGGTTGGAAAACAATGGTGCACGTCCGATTGCCCAAAAGATAAACATAATAAATAAGTAGTACATAGTCCGCAAAACAGATAAGCAGTAGTCCATATAATAGAAAAGTAATAGTCCACATAATAAAAAAGTAATAGTCCACATAATGGAAAAGTAGTAGTGCACATAATGGAAAAGTAGTAGTGCACATAATAAGTAGTAGTCAACATCATAGATAGGTAGTAGTCAACATATTAGATAAGTAGTAGTCAACATAATAGGTAAGTAATAAACATTAGATAGGTAGTAGTCAACATTTTAGACAAGTAGTAGTCAACATAATAGGTAAGTAGTAAACATATTAGATATGTAGTAGTCAAGATTTTAGATGAGTAGTAGTAAACATCATAGATAAGTAGTAAACATATTAGATATGTAGTCGTCAAGATTTTAGATGAGTAGTAGTAAACATCATAGATAAGTAGTAGTCAGCATATTAGATAAGTGGTAGTGAAGATTTTAGATAAGTAGTAGTAAACATAATAGATATGTAGTAAACATTAGATAAGTAGTAGTCAATATTTCAGATAAGTAGTAGTCAATATTTCAGATAAGTAGTAGTCAACATATTAGATAAGTAGTAAATATATTATAAGTAGAGGTCAAGATTCTAGATAAGTAGTAGTCAACATCACAGATAAGTAGTAAACATATTAGATAAGTAGTAGTCAAGCTTTTAAATAAGTAGCAGTCAACATATTAGATAAGTAGTAGTTAATATTTTGGATAAGTAGTAGTAAACATCATAGATAAGTAGTAGTCAAAATATTAGATAAGTAGTAGTCAACATATTAGATAAGTAGTAGTCAAGATTCTAGATAAGTACCAGTCAACATATTAGTTAAGTAGTAGTTAATATTTTAGATAAGTAGTAGTAAACATCATAGATAAGTAGTACTCAAGATATTAGATAAGTAGTAGTCAAGATTCTATGTAAGTAGTAGTCAACATCACAGATAAGTAGTCAACATATTAGATATGTAGTAGTCAAGATTTTAGATAAGTAGAGGTCAAGATTATAGATAAGTACTAATCAACATTAGATAGGTAGTAGTCAAGATTCTAGATATGTAGTAGGCAACATCATGTACAAGTAGAAGTCAAGATTTTATATTAGTAGTCAACATCATAGTTAAGTAGTAGTCAACATCAGAGTTAAGTAGTAGTCAACATCATAGTTAAGTAGTAGTCAACATCAGAGTTAAGTAGTAGTCAACATCATAGTTAAGTATTAGTCATTATTTTAGATGAGTGGTCAACATAATAGATTAGTAGTAGTCAACATATTAGATTAGTAGTCAACATCATAGATAAGTAGTAGTCAAAATATTAGATAAGTAGTAGTCAACACATTAGATAAGTAGTAGTCAAGATTTTAGATAAGTAGTAGTCAAGATTTTAGATAAGTAGTAGTCAAGATTTTAGATAAGTAGTAGTCAACATAAAAGAGAAGTAATAGTCAACATGAATAAGTGGTCACATAAGTACGTACGTAAGTACAACTTAGTGAACGTAAGACAACTGGCGTAACATGATACCACTGGTCATACAATGCAGTTTTAGAAACAGCCGTATAGTTGTAGTAGTACTAGTTGAAATTTGACTAGTATAGCAGTAGTAGTTTTTGTAGAACTCCAAGCAGTTGTGTGATTTTCTTTTTGATCCCTCTACCCTGGCAGTCAGTGACAACATTGGTTTAAAAAATGTTGCCGAAATCTCTCTTGTGCAGAAAATGATGCACTTGTAGCCAGACAGTCTCAATATTAAGCATCAATGAGAAGTATTACTTTGACGCCATCCTTCTGTCTGCTTTGCCTTCGCCTTTGATAGCGGCTCCGCACAAGAAATATATTAAAGAAACGGGGGTGACGGAGAAAAGAGATTGGGGCTCATCCTTGTTGCCTAGCAACTGCTTCCCCACGGTCTGAGCGTCTATATAATGTACGTATGAAGAAGGGAGGGCTTTTTTTGGGGGGTTTTGTTTTGTTTATTTTTAATGAAGATGTATTCATCCATTATTGCGGGATTTGGGGCAATCATTTCAAAGTTAACATCCATTTATGTTGTACTTGTTGGAAGGTGGTATCAGACAAAAGTTTGCTATTCTTTAAGTAGTATTCATTCATTGTATGAAGGGTTGCAGGGGGTGCTGGAGCCTAGCCCAGCTAAGAAGTAGAGACAAATGACAAATAAGTCTTAGCTAGGGACAATTTAGTATACTATTAGCGTAGCATGCATGTTTTTTTGGATGTGGGAGTACCCGGAAAAAAGCCAGGGAGAGTATTTTTTAAAGAAAGTGTATTTTCTCGCATATAAGCCGTTTTTGTACCAAAAAAACTGATGACTGAGTCAAAGGTATGGCTTATATGCGCATAAGAGTTGCTATACTCTTTTTCACCAGTAGATGTTGGCAAGGTAATATTCCGGAGTACCCGGAAAAAACCCTAGGAGACTATTTAATACAAATAAAAACGTATTTTCTTGCATATAAGCCGTATTTGTAACAAAAAAATGATGACTGAGTCAAAGGTACGGCTTATATGAGCACAAGACTTGCTATACTCTTTTTCACCAGTAGTTGTTGGCAAAGTAACATTCCGGAGTACCCGGAAAAAACCCAGGGAGGCTATTTGAAAAAAAAATCCATATTTTCTTGCATATAAGCCGTATTTGTAACAAAAAATTATGACTGAGTCAAAGGTAGGGCTTATATGCGCATAAGACTTGCTATACTCTTTTTCACCAGTAGATGTTGGCAAAGTAACATTCCAGAGTACCCGGAAAATAACCCGGGGAGACTATTTTTTTAAATTACTGTATTTTATCGCATATAAGCCGTATTTGTAACACAAAAAAATAGTGAATTAAGTGTATGGCTTATATGCGCATAAGAGTTGCTATACTCTTTTTCACCAGTAGATGTGGGCAAAGTAACATTCCGAAGTACCCGGGAAAAAGCCAGGGAGAGTATTTTTTTTAAAAGAAATTACCATATTTTACTCGCATATAAGCCGTTTTTGTACCCAAAAGATGATGACCAAGTCAAAGATACGGCATAAGACTTGCTATACTCTTTTTCACCAGTAGTTGAGACAAAGTAATATTCCAGAGTACCCGGAAAAGCCCAGGGAGACTATTTTAAAAACATATTTCCACATTTTCTTGCATATAAGCCGTATTTGTAACACAAAAAAATGACTGAATTAAGTGTACGGCTTATATGCGCATATGACTTGCTATACTCTTTTTCACCAGTAGATGTTAGCAAAGTAACATTTACTATTTGTTGGTAATTTTCTGTTTTGTAGTAAGAAAACAACTACTACTGGATGAAGTAATTCCTTATTATATAACTTTAAAAAATTGACAGATGGGCGGGGTCACCACAAGATAGGATACATATAAAAAAGTGCATCCGTTAAAAGTACATATGAAACATAAACAGAAAAAAAGGACTAAAGTATTAACATACTCATCACTCATTATTAAAGTAAAAAGTACAAAGTCAAGTAAAACGGAATGTATTAGGAAATATTAAAATGTCATTTAAAAAAACGATAGAGGGACTGAAAAACACCAAAAACAAATAAGAGTGGACACAGCTACTTCCGCGTGACAGCGCCATCTTGGGAAAAATATATATAAATTATATAAAAAAAATATATATATATAAATGTTTTTATATAAATATATAAAAAAATACATGTAAAAAATAAAAATATTCAGACAATGTCGGCGGACCCGATTAAAACACCTAGTGGGCCACATCTGGCCCGCAGGCCGTACTTTGCCTAACTAACTGAGGTAAAAAGCCACATGACAGTCTTTACATCTAAACTTTTTAGCTGGTATACACAATTGCCTTTGAATGTACACACACACACACACATTCGAGCACACACATTCGAGCACACACATTTCGAGCGCACACACACACACACACATTTCACCCTGGAGGTCTCGCTGATGTCTAGCTAAGCAACTGTAAGAACACAACAGGGAGTTTCGCTCAAGGGCAACACTGTGTTAAAGCAGAGGGTGGGCACTGCTGTTCCGTCGTCATGGCAACACTTAACTTCGGAACTCACCCACTCGCAAAGACGGGCTTGTTGCGTCTGTCGCCGGGCGGGATAGGATAATTGGAGTTTGTGGCTTTTGTCTAACCTGGGATTCAATTCACCTCAAAATAAAAATAGTACGGAATCGAACAACGTTTCCCAACCGCTGAGCCATAAAATCATACACGGTACCGTGAGAAATAATCTGCCAAAATGGCCGTCGATTGCTGTAATATAAGTGGAAAATCGAGTTGGAAGGTGATGAAAACGAAGTAATATTACAAGATTAAAATTGGAAGATGATAAGAGGAAAATTATAATGACCGTATTTTGCGCACTGTAAGGCGCAAGGCCATCAAAGGCTGTTTTTTTTCTCAATTGCTCTCTCGCTGGCACAAAGTATGTGATTACGTGAAACACTACGAATCTCTGGCATGATTATTTACGAGTTTGTTTGTTTGTTGTTGTTATTTGTGGACTTTGTGGTGGAGCTTTAAATCTCATTATATTTGTATAATGACAATAAAAGGATTACATTCAATTCAATTGCATTATTTTATGTGTTAAAGTGGTGGCCCGGGGGCCAAATCTGGCCCGCCGCATCATTTTGTGTGGCCCGACTTTCTGTTTTAGGATTTAAATTAAAATGAAGAGTATAGATGTATATTAACTTTTCTGATTTTCCCCCTTTTTTAAATCAATCATTGTCATTTTAAGCAATTTTTGGGGGGGTTTCAAATTTCGAAACCTGAAAATGTCGTGACTATACATTTCCTAACCCAAACATTTCCTAACCCAAACATTTCCTACCCCGAGCATTTCCTATACCTTTAAATTTTGTAACCTGAAAATTTCATACCCTGAAAACTCCGTAACCTGAAAATTTCATAACCTGAAAATTTCGTAACCTGAAAACTCCATACCCTGAAAACTCCATACCCTGAAAATTTCGTAACCTGAAAATTCCCTAACCCGAACAATTCATAACCTGAACAATTCATAACTTGAACGATTCATAACCCGAACAATTCATAACCCAAACAATCCATAACCCAAACAATTCATAACCCAAACAATTAATAACCCAAACAATTCATAAGCTAAACAATTCATAAGCTAAACAATTCATAAGATGAACAATTCATAACCTGAACAATTCCCTAACCTGAACAATTCCCTAACCTGAACAATTCCCTAACCTGAACAATTCCCTAACCTGAACAATTCCCTAACCTGAAAATGTCTTACCCTGAAAATGTCTTACCCTGAAAATGTCTTACCCTGAAAATGTCTTACCCTGAAAATGTCTTACCCTGCACAATTCATAACCTGAACAATTCATAACCTGAACAATTCATAACCTGAACAATTCATAACCTGAACAATTCATAACCTGAACAATTCATAACCTGAACAATTCATAACCTGAACAATTCATAACCTGAACAATTCATAACCTGAACAATTCATAACCTGAACAATTCATAACCTGAACAATTCCTAACCTGAACAATTCCCTAACCTGAACCATTCCTAACCTGAACAACTCCTAACCTGAACAATTCCTAACCTGAACAATTCCTAACCGGAACAATTCCTAACCTGAATAATTCATAACCTGAACAATTCATAACCTAAACAATTCATAACCAGGACAATTCATAACCTGTACAATTCATAACCTGAAAATGTCTTGCCCTGAACATTTCATAATCCGAACAATTCATAACCCGAACAATCCATAACCCGAACAATCCATAACCCGAACAATTCATTACCCAAACAAATCCTAACCCGAACAATTCCTAACCCGAACAATTCATAACCCAAACAATTCATAACCCAAACAATTCATAACCCAAACAATTCATAACCCAAACAATTCATAACCCAAACAATTCATAACCCAAACAATTCATAACCCAAACAATTCATAACCCGAACAATTCAAAACCCGAACAATTCATAACCTGAAAATGTCTTACCCTGAAAATGTCTTACCCTGAAAATGTCTTACCCTGAAAATGTCTTACCCTGAAAATGTCTTACCCTGAAAATGTCTTACCCTGAAAATGTCTTACCCTGAAAATGTTTTACCCTGAAAATGTCTTACCCTGAAAATTCCGTAACCCAAAAATTCCATAAAACTTTCCTAACCTGAAAATTTGTAACTAGAGACATTAATTTGTAAGTAGAGGTACGACTGTAGTTCAGAAAGTTAGGCTAACAATTGAATTTTTGTATTAAAACCTGTCCCAGGTTAATCTCCCCCAATTCTTTCCATCTGATACGACACACTTCCTCATGACCCATTCATCAGACCTTATTAAAATGTAATATGCAGCCGCTGCCTCTAGGGTTCACTTTCAAATTGCCATTTTTAGGTGATTACTAGGACCTGAAAATAGCTGAATCCATATCCCCAACCCCTTAAAAAAAAAGATTTTTTCTTCCGTGACCGTGAGCGTTTAGTAATATGACAACCATTTGTTTTCCTCACGTCCTCCAAAAATGTTGCCGTGCCAGCGGAGGAAGATTACGCTTGTATCGGGTGCTGCCTGTCACCGTGCAAAAGCACCTCGTTAATTACATGGGCAACTTCTGATAAAAATACCGCAGTGTTGTCTTCATTTCAAGCTGCGAGTCAGGCCTCGAGTAAAAAAAAATATGCCTACAAAATATGGAGAGAATATAAAGACAGATGCATACGTACATTTAAAGGGAATAGAATACTAATACAGCATGTGCTAAGCTATGAGTACAGTCATCCCTTGATTATTGTGGTTAATGTAGACCAGACATGGCTGTGATAAATGAAAAACAGTGAAGTCACCCTTATTTGAAAAAAATATATATATATATGTTTTTAAAACACACCAAAAACATATATATTTTTTAACCCCCACCCAAAAAAATGTATATATTTTTTAAAACCCCCCAAAAATATATAAATATTTTTTAAAACCCCCCAAAAATATATAAATATTTTTTAAACCCCCCCAAAAATATATAAATATTAAAAAAAAAAACACAAATATGTAAATATTTTTTAAAACCCCCCCAAAAATATATACATATTTAAAAAAAATAATATATATATATATTTTTTTTACCCCCCCCCCCAAAAAAAATATATGTATTTTTTAACCCCCCCAAAAAATATTTTTTAACCCCCCTCCCCTCCCAAAAATATATTTTCTAAAAAAAAAAAATTAAACATTAATATTT
Organism: Stigmatopora nigra; assembly: GCF_051989575.1. Lineage (NCBI taxonomy): Eukaryota > Metazoa > Chordata > Actinopteri > Syngnathiformes > Syngnathidae > Stigmatopora > Stigmatopora nigra. The sequence goes on along the minus strand of NC_135508.1, from coordinate 1,312,113 downwards.
TCTAACCCACTCCACCTCCCGAATTTTTTTAATGACAGGGGAGTTGCTTCCCCTTGCAAATTTCTGCGTGGATTTTTTTTTTTACATTTTTATTTACTTAAAAAAATACATGTAAAAAATAATTTATGAACTACAACAAATATATTTTTTTACTTTAGTAAAAATCTGCAATGTCGTGAAGCTACAAACAATTAAGCCGCAATATTAGAGGGATTACTGTAATTAATGCTCCATTTTATCGTTATGCGGATAAATATTTGGACATCCTGTATTGGTCTGAATATAAGACGACCCCTTTTTTAAGACTCACATTTGAAAAAAATACTTTTCAAACCCCAAATTCAATTTTTCTACATATAATAATGAAACTACACCTAAAAAACAATGATTATGACAATCTATCGTAGAGAAAAACCTTATTTTGCCTCTTTAAAATCATACAAAACTATCTATCCCACCAAAATACCCGAACATTTAAATATGTAAACTAAAGTGCAATCACACTGTAAATAAAGCAAACTAAAATCTACTCTGACAAAACAACTAAACTACAACAACCGCATTAACCCTCAAAACATTCACCCTTCAAAACTATCTGGCGCCATCTACCCTTCCAAATCGGTCTTATCCCTACCCCCCAATTCTAATACAACCAACATTGTTATATTAATACAAAAAAAACATCATCTTATATTCGGGCCGACTGTATTTTTGCACAAAAGCTGCATGACTGTCCATTTTTTAAGGGTAAACAAACTCAACAGGCCGTGAATGAACAACAAGATTTTCTTTGAATCCTTCGAAAAATGTACCATAAAGGAGCCCCTTAGTAAACAGCCGTTGTTTTCCCATCACTACATATTGTTTTTATGTGGGTGTGTGTACGTCGATGTCATTGTAGCAGGACAGGGAAGCCGATACAACCAATTAAGCGGGAATGTATTTGCGTGTGGGCAGTGTGGGTGGAAACTACTAAGAATCCTCTTGACACCCAATTAGCAAACAACCCCACATGACCCCGGCACCCCCAACTTCAAGACATACAAAAATGCGGCTTAAAAAAACAAACACTCCAAACTATTTGATATGATACGTCTCCTAATTAGTGCCTTTGAACAGTAATACTACAGTAGCTTTTTGAAAGAAAGACGCTGGATTACATGTTTAAAATCAACATTTACCCGCATATAAACCGCTTTTGTTGGAGAAAAAAAATATTAAAGTGGCTTAGGAGTATAGTTACACGAATTTGACACAAAAACTGCATTTAGAGACACAAAAACTGCAAGTTGAGACACAAAAACTGCAATTTGAGACACAAAAACTGCAATTTGACGACACTATTACATGTTTAAAAATCAACATTTACTCGAATATAAGCCGCTTTTGTCGGAGAAAAAAGGATTAAAACGGCTTATGAGTATAATTACACTAATTTGACACAAAAACTGCAATTTGAGACAAAAAACTGCAATTAAAGACACAAAAACTGCAAGTTGAGACACAAAAACTGCAATTTGAGACAAAAACTGCAATTTGAAGGCACTATTACATGTTTAAAACCAACATTTACTCGCATATAAGCCACTTTTGTTGGAGAAAAAAAATATTAAAGCAGCTTAGGAGTATAATTACACGGATTTGACACAAAAACTGCAATTTGAGACAAAAAACTGCATTTTGAGACAGAAAAACTGCAATTTGAGACAAAAAAACTGCAATTTGAGACAGAAAAACTGCAATTTGAGACACGAAAACTGCAATTTGAGACAAAAACTGCAATTTGAGACAAAAACTGCAATTTCAGACACAAAAACTGCAATTTGAGACACAAAAACTGCAATTTCAGACACAAAAACTGCAATTTGAGACACAAAAACTGCAATTTGAGACAAACTGCACTTTGAGACACAATACCTGCAATTTGAGCCACAGAAACTGCAAGTTGACACAAAAACTGCAATTTGAGACACAAAAACTGCAATTTGAAGGCACAATTACATGTTTAAACCCAACATTTACTTGCATATAAGCCGCTTTTGTCGGACAAAAACATTATTAAAACGGCTTATGAGTATAATAGGATGAATTTGACACCAAAACTGCAATTTGAGACACAAAAACTGCAATTTGAGACACAAAAACTGCAATTTGAAGGCACTATTACATGTTTAAAATCAACATTTACTCGCATATAAGCCGCTTTTGTCGGGCAAAAACATAAATAAATAATTGGCTTAAAAGAACAGGATTAAAAGCCCTGAATACTCAGTTTTTTAAAGCTCTAAAACAACTTTTATTTTAGCTTTTTTTAAATATATCTTTAAATTTTACAAAATTATTTTTGAACTAAAAACAGAAAAAAATGGATTAAAAAAATGACAATTATTGATATAAAGGGGTAAAATCAGCAAATGTAACATACATCTATACTCTTCATTTTAATTTGATCCTAAAACAAAAAGTCGGCACTCATTTACTTTCTCGGGCCACACAAAATGATGCGGCGGACCAAAATTTGGCCCCTGGGCCGCCTTTTTAACAACAATTTAGATTTTTTTTTGGGAAGACCGTGGAACAAATGACAAAATTCACATCTAAAGTACTCCTCTACTTACAAAAAAAATCCAAGTTACAAAAACCAATTAATTTCATAAGTTTTATATACTTTTCCCTTCTATTGTGTATTCTCTGACTAGCGCCACCTATACTCAGGTGCCTTAAAATATACTAATCCAACTGTAAACGAAATTACAAAGTTATCGATCAATAGCGAACCACTTCCCCCAGCATATGTACCCGAATGTTTCCCAAATGATCCCGCTATCTATCCAACCCGAACAAAACCTGATCAAAGCGGTTCCATTGGCTCCCAAGGCCGCAGTTGTCAGATCATAGACTGGGACTGGCTCTCTGAAAAAAAAAAAAAAAAAAATGGAAGACGGTGCCAGATGAAAGGGAATATGAAAATAGTCAAACAGAGATCAACTCCTGCTTTTTGATCGCAGTCTGGTAAAGTTCTGCAACTGACGCCGACGCCCCCCGTTTTACCCCCACCGGCGCACCTCCACGTGTTGCCTCGCTACGTAATGTCTTTCCTGCATATTCCATGCTTAAAATGCTAATGATCCATATTGCGTAGGGGTGTCAAACTCCCTTTGGTCTGCGGGCCGAATACGGCTTATTTTGAGATCAAGCGGGCCGGACCAGTAAACTCATTGCAAAATGACATAGAACTAACAATAAACCCACTTTTTTCCCTTTGTATTAGTCACTAAAACTAATAATTAGTGCAAAGAATGAGTAAATTATCAAAATGTTTATTAAAATAATCTTCCTTTTACATTATGAACAATATATTATGAACAAGAGAATAACATAAGAACATAAATAAATGTCAATTCATGTTGTCTGCACGTACTAAAACACTGCGCCCCTAGCGGAAAATACAAGAACTACAAATTTTAAAGAAAATTCATATTATTTTTTATACAATGCAGCTTTCTTCCCCGGGCCGTACCAAACCACCAGACGGGCCGGATCCGGCCCGCGGGCCGTATGTTTGACACCCCTGGCTTAAAGAGCCATACTTCTACTTACGAAATTTTCAAATTAAAACATGTTTTATATGTAAATGAGATACAAAAAACGATCCAAGTTACAAAATCCCCCCCAAAAAGTAAATGCATTTCCCAAACTGTTATTTTATTTTGAAAATATTGTTGCAAATGCAGTAGTTTTTTTAAGACCTCTATCTACAAACATTTCAGGTTACAAAAAAAGTCCTGGAACCAATTAATTTCATAAGTAGATCATTTTATAGGGTTGAAATTGGTAGTGTTTTTGAGGACCGTGGAACAAATTACGAAATTTTCATCTTAAATTTGTTATAGTCAAATGAGATACCAAAACGATCCAAGTTATGGAATCCCCCAAATATTAAATACATTTCCCTGTCCGTTATTTTATTTTGAAATTATTGTCGCGGATGCAGTAGTTTTTTGAGGACTTTGGAATGAATTAGAGAATTTATATATAAAGTACACCTACTTACAACATTTTCAAGTTAACAAAAAGTCTTGCAAACAATTAATTTCGTTAGTAGATCATTTTTATAGGGTTGAGTTGGTAGTTTTTGAGGAACTTGGAACGGATTACGGAATTTACATATAAAGTACACCTCTACTTACCAAAATTTCAAGTTACAAAAAAAGTCTTGGAACCAATTAATTTCATAAGTAGATCATTTTATAGGGTTTTGTTGGGTAGTTTTTTGAGGACCTTGGAACAAATTACGGAATTTATATATAAAGTACACCTCTACTTACAACATTTTCTAGTTACGAGAAAAGTCTCCGGAACCAATTTATTTCATAAGTAGATCATTTTATAGGGTTTAATTGGTATTTTTTGAGGACCTTAGAACCAATTACAGAATTTACATATAAAGTAAACCTCTACTTACAAATTTTCTAGTTACAAAAAGTCTTGGAACCAATTAATTTCATAAGTAGATCATTTTATAGGGTTTAATTGGTATTTTTTGAGGACCTTAGAACCAATTACATAATTTACATATAAAGTACACCTCTACTTACAACATTTTCAAGTTACAAAAAAGTGTTGGAACCAATTAATTTTATAATTAGATGTTTCTATATGGTAGAGTTGGTAGTTTTTTGAGGAACTTGAAACGAATTACATAATTTACATATAAAATACACCTCTACTTACAAATTTTTCAAGTTCCGAAAAAGTCTTGCAACCAATTAATTTCATAAGTAGATCATTTTATAGGGATGAGTTGGTAGTTTTTTGAGTAACTTGGAACAAATTACAGAATTTACATATAAAGTACACCTCAACTTACAAATGTTCAAGTTACAAAAAATGTCTTGGAACCAAATAATTTCATAAGTAGAAGTACGGCTGTACTGTACAAAATAGTCAAAACCGATGGGTGTATATTGTTACACTGTCTTTTTTCCATCACACACACGCTGACAAAAAATATGATCTCATCCCTCTATGAGAATATTATTAATATTTCTAACCGCTCCATATTTAGCAAGTGCTTTTGGCTTCTACCGGAAAATGATTGATTGCCTTTGCACAGTTAACAATTAGAAGTATATGGACTTGTTCAATTATTTCACGGGCGAAACGCTATAAACAACGAGGCCACGCCACCACAATTAATCAGCTTTTATGACAAAAAAAAAAAAAAAATGGAAGCCGTCACGGTCTTGTATAAACAACAAGTGATTCCGATTGTCCTCTTTGTACAAGTGACGACTTTCTCACATTGAAATGGAGTGTAAAAAATAACAGTTAGTGGGATATGGATATTGCCAATAGCAAGTCATTATAAAATAATTGAACAAAATTGACTTATAGTCCGGAAAATACGGTAACTGACGTATTATCCGGACTATAAGTCAATCTTTTCTCATATTTTGGCGACTCGTAAATATATATTTTTTCTCTCTGGCTACTGACAGCCTGTTTTGTTAGGATTTAGGATTGTAGGATTTATTTTTTTAATAAGGGAAAGCACATATTCATATTAATGAATGTATAGATGTAAATATGTAATATTTTAGTCTAGGACTGATTTTCAGTTTTTTTAAATGAAAAACTGTCATTTTAAGAGATTTTAGCCAAAAAAATTCATTTTAAATATATTTTATATGTATTTTTTTAAAGGATCTGGTACGACTTATACTCAGGTGTGACGAAAAATATGGTACTTGAATTATTTAATAAGGAAGAGCACATATTCATATTTATGAACGTATAGATTTAAATATGTAAGATTGTAGCCCTCCGATTTTCATATTTTGTGTCTTGTGTGGATTGAAGATAAACAAATACACAAAAAACACAAGTAGAAGTTTTTTTAAATGAAAAACCGTCATTTTAATAGATTTTAGCCAAAAAAAATACATTTTAAATATATTTTATATGTATTTTTTGAAGAGCCTTATGCGACTCATACTCAGGTGTGACGAAAAATATGGTACTTGATTTTTTTAATAAAGAACAGCACATATTCATGAACATATTTATATTCATATTAATTTACATATAGATTTAAATATGTAAGATTGTAGCCAATGGCTAATTTTCATCTTTAGTCTCTTATGTAGGTATAAGATAAAAAAAATACACACAAACACACAAGTGGAACAGTTTTTTTTAAAATGAAAAACTGTAATTTTAAGAGATTTTAGCCAAAAAAGTGCATTTTAAATATATTTTATATGTATTTTTTGGAAGGGTCTGGTCGGACTTATACTCAGGTTTGACGGTACTTGAATTATTTAATAAGGAACAGAACATATTCATATTCATATTAATGAACTTATAGATTTAAATATGGAAAATGTAAGTCAAGGACTTATTTTCAGTTTTAATTTAGTCTGTTGTGTAGGTTGAAGATAAACAATTACACCCAAAAACACAAGTAAAACATTATTTTTTAATGAAAAACTGTAATTTTAAGAGAATTTAGCCAAATTTTTTTTAAATATATTTCATATGTATTTTTTGGAAGGGCTAGGTGCGACTTATACTCAGGTGCGACTTATACTCAGGTGCGACTTATACTCAGGTGTGACAAAAAATATGGTACTTGAATTATTTAATAAGGTACAGCACACATTCATGAACATATTCATATTCAGATTCATATTATTGTACATATAGATTTAAATATGTAAGATTGTAGCCAATGACTAATTTTTATATCTAGTCTCTTGTGTAGATTACAATTACACAAAAGAAGTAGAAGTTTTTTTTAAAATGGAAAAACTCATTTTAAGAGATTTTAGCCAAAAATATGCATTTTAAATATATTTTATATGTATTTTTGGTGCGACTTATACTCAGGTGTGACGAAAAATACAGTACTTTGAATTCAATGGTCGCTGTAGTCAGCTTGGGTAGCCTCCAGCACCCCCTGCGGCCCTTATGAGGTTAAAAAAATGAATGAAATAAAATTATAATAAATTCTGAGTATGACTCTGAAGGACAAACATTGTAAAATATGAATTTTTATGCAAGTCAAGTCTAATTTATGCGCATATAAGCCGTACCCTTGATTCAGTCATCATTTTTTTTGGGTGACAAATACGGCTTATATGCGAGAAAATACGGTACTTCAAAATATTTCATCTTCCGGGACAAATATGACATAATTAATATCTCGAATGGTGACTAACGTCAGGACCAATTAGCAGCATCGCCTGATAATTGATGCACACGGTAAAACAATGACAAGAAAGCTCGTTAGTGATCAAAACAACGTGCAAAAAAAGCAACAAGCCGACAAAAAAATGCAAACATGCCATTCACGTAATGTTTGGCTGAATTTTTAATGAATACAAATGAGGAAACATGCTTGACTTGGCCCAAAAAACACAAAAAACATCAGAATGATTTGTTATTTTTGCCTGATTTAATTGTAGCGTACCGCAGCTGGCGCAACGTGAAACATAGACTACGCACGACTGAATTCTTGAACAAAAAAAATTATGTAGAAAAGTTGAAAAATGTTCACCCAAAAAACAAGGACGCCATTTCCCGCATTTTTATATTTAAATACTAGAAATTAAACAGAGTACAAAAGGATAGGCGCTAATTTGAAGGAATGCTAAGCTATCAAGGATACTTTTGAAAAAATAACCCTCTTCCAAAAATGTAAGTCTGGACCATTTTAGATATAATAATTAGATTTTTTTTTTATACATGGATTATAAGAACTGGATTAAAATCCCTGAATATTCAGTTTTTTATAGATCTAAAACAATGTTTATTTTAGATTTTTTTAAAATATATGTTTAGATTTTACAAAATGATATTTGAACTAAAAACACAGAAAAATGATTAAAAATGAAAATTATTGATTTAAAAGGGAGAAAATCCAGAAATTTAATATACATCATATTTGGATTTTTTAAAATTAATGGATTAAAAGAACTGGATTAAAAGCCCCAAATATTACGTTTTTTAAAGATCTAAATCAATGTTTATTTTATATTTTTTTTTACATATTTTTTGATTTTACAAAATTATTTTTAAACTAAAAAAATGACAATTATTGATTTAACAGGAGGAAAATCGGGAAATGTAATATACATCAATATTCTTCATTTTAATTTGATCCTAAAACAGAAAATTGGCACTCATCATTTACTTTCCCGGGCCACACAAAATGATGCGGTGGGCCAGATTTGGCCCCCGGGCCACACAAAATGATGCGGTGGGCCAGATTTGGCCCCCGGGCCGCCACTTTTACTAAACGTGTGGTTTAGTTGGTAGTTGTGTGAGGACCTAGGAACGAAATTACAGAATTTACATAAAAAGTACACCTCTACTTACGAAATTTTCAAGTTATGAACAAGGTTCTGGAACCAATAATTTCGTAAGTAGATCATTTTTATATGGTTGAGTTTGTAGTTCTTGAGGACCTTGGAATGAATTACGGAATCTACATATAAAGTACACCGCTACTTAGGAAATATTCACATTACAAAAAAGTCTTGGAACCAATTCATTTTGTAAGTAGATCATTTTTATAGGGTTGAGTTGGTAGTTTTTGAGGACCTTGGAACAAATTACGGAATTTACATATAAAGTACACCTCTACTTACAAAATGTTCAAAATACAAAAAAGTCTTTGAACCAATTAATTTTGTAAGTAGATCATTTTATAGGGTTGAAATTGAGGTTTTTTGAGGACCTTGGAACAAATTACAGAATTTACATGTAAAGTACACCTCTACTTACGAAATATTCACATTACAAAAATGTTCTGGAACCAATAAATTATGTAAGTAGAACATTTTTAAAGCGTTGAGTTGGTTTTTGAGGACCTTGGAACGAATTAAGCAATTTACATATAAAGTACACCTCTACTTACAAAGACTTCAAGTTACCAAAAAGTCTTGGAACCAATTAATTTCGTAAGTAGATCATTTTTATAGCGTTGTGTTGGTAGTTCTTTTTTGAGGACCTTGGAACAAATTACAGAATTTACATATAAAGTACACCTCTACTTACAGAAATTTCAAGTTACATAAAACTCCTGGAACCAATTACTTTCGTAAGTAGACTGTGTACAAGCTCAAACTTTGACTTGTTCACACAGTCACGGTGTATTTTAGCAAAGTGTAGCTGTTAGGTAATTTATAAAAAACATATTTTTCCCCCTTTTGTTTCATGTCCCCACACATTTCCCGGCAACAGTCGAGCAATTCAAACGATTTTTTCTTTTCCCGTGTGGCGCTAAAAACCTTCCTCGCTTCCGTCCCTTTAATTTGCACAAGCCGTCAATGCGCATTTTCCCCCTAAAAAACAATCGTAGCATCAAAATTTCAACCCCAGTTTCATCTTCGCATTCAATTATGAATCCGCCCCTTTAAATTCATAAATCAGATATCAGTGTTTTAGCAAAACTTCAGGCAAAAGAAGTACTTTTTCACCCCCCGTGAGGCTTTTATGTAAGACTAAGTCACGCATAGACGCCAGCGAACAAGCAACCCGAATCGATACAAATTAAACTGAACACAAATAGAGCTTTCCTTCTCCAGGCAAAATACAAAATAAAATACACAACCCCAACAATGTTACATTCCTCTCCCATAGCCATTTTTGATAAGTACCGTATTTTCACGACTATAAGGCGCACCGCATTATAAGGCACACTCTCAATGAATGACATTTTCCATGTATAAGGCACACTGTATTGTAAGGCGCACTGTATTGTAAGGCGCACTGTATTGTAAGGCGCACTGTATTGTAAGGCGCACTGTATTATAAGGCGCACTGTATTATAAGGCGCACTGTATTATAAGGCGCACTGTATTATAAGGCGCACCACATTATAAGGCGCACCCTCAATGAATGACATTTTCTATATATAAGGTGCACTGTATTATAAGGCGCACCACATTATAAGGCTCACCCTCAATGAATGACATTTTCCATATATAAGGTGCACTGTTTTATAAGGCGCACTGTATTATAAGGCGCACTGTATTATAAGGCGCACCACATTATAAGGCGCACTCTCAATGAATGACATTTTCCATTTATAAGGCGCACTGTATTATAAGGCGCACCGCATTATAAAGCGCACCCTCAATGAATGACATTTTCCATATATAAGGTGCACTGTATTATAAGGTGCACTGTATTATAAGGTGCACTGTATTATAAGGCGCACTGTATTATAAGGCGCACTGTATTATAAGGCGCACTGTATTATAAGGCGCACTGTATTATAAGGCACACTGTATTATAAGGCGCATCCTAATGAATGACATTTTCCATATATAAGGCGCACTGTATTATAAGGCACACTGCATTATAAGGTGCACCCTCAATGAATGACATTTTTCCATATATAAGGCGCACTGTATAATAAGGCGCACTGTATTATAAGGCGCACTGTATTATAAGGCGCACCGTCTATTTTGAAGAAAATTTAAGACTTTTAAGTGCGCCTTATAGTGGTGAAAATACGGTAACTGCTATTGATTTCCAGGTATGAAGCGTTCACTACTTTACAGTCACCTCTAGAGCCAGCCATTGTTGACGATTTGGATATTTTTGGTATAAAATCTTGCAGTGGGGGAGGAGCCTTATGATGGAAGATTTTGTAAACTAAGATGGCATCTGCATATTTAACAGTATTGAGTATTCAGTTCAGGCCTTTGTGTTTTTTTAATATCCGACAGTGGTGGTTTTTCGTTTTTGTTTTTCTGTTTTTTCCATATATAAGGCGCACTGTATTATAAGGCGCACTGTCTATTTTGGAGAAAAATTAAGACTTTTAAGTGCGCCTTATAGTCGTGAAAATAAGGTAATAAGATGATTAGCATTAGCAAGTAAGGCTCTCATTTACTGCCTTGAGGGTTTTTTTTACCGTTTTGTTGTGGAAAAAACAATCAATAACAATAAAGATGCCCCCAAAAACCCTATTTTCTTAAGCGTTTAAGCTCAGATTCTCCGGCACCCTCCTTTCATTACGCGAATGGTAACAAAATGTGATGACCCGATTGGACAGCTGGGATACATGGCCTATATTGGCTTTTAAATATCGATTCGCTCCGCTAGCTAAAATGCTCAGAGCTCCGGTTGTTAAACTTTTATGGGTTTTTGACGGGTGTGGGGGGGGGGGGGGTGGTTTAGGAAAGAGTTTGTCACGACTGACTGGGTTGGACAATTTTCTGTCAGTGCGAAATTCAATCGTCCAATCACGTGAAAGCAAGTTTATTTGGGTTTTTAAAGGAACTAACATTTTCATTTTACATGTGCTACAGTGGTGTTTGGTTTATTCCCATCATGTTTTTTAAAAATTCATTTGTTTTCTGAACTGCTTAATCCTCGCTAGGTTCGCGGGGGTGCCGGAGCCTATCCCAGGTGACTGTTTTTAAGAAAATAACATTTTCACTTTACATGTGCTTGAGCTGTGTTGAGTTTATTACCATCAGATTAATTTCTTTTCCAAAGTCATTCATTTTCTGAACCATTTAATCGGCACTAGGGTCACGGGGGGTGTCGGAGCCTATCTCAGCTGACTTCAGGATTTAAAAAAAAAAACATTTTTTACTCTACCTGTCTAGAGTGGTGTTGAGTTTATTACCATTATATTTAAAAAAATCATTTTCTGAACTGCTTAATCCTGGCGTAATGTGTGGGGGTGCCGGAGCCTATCCCAGCTGACTTTGGGTTTATAAAAAAACATTTTATTCAACATGTGCTGCAGCAGTGTTGAGTTTATAACCATCATATGCATCACTTTTTTCATTCATTCATTCATTTTCTGAGCCGCTTAATCCTTGCTAGGGTCGCGGGGGTGTCGGAGCCTATCTCAGCTGCCTTTGGTGTAAATAAAAAAAAAACTTTCAGTCTACCTGTGCTGCAGCATTGTTGAATTTATTACCATCATGCGAATCACTTTTTAAAATGCATTCATTTTCTGAACTGCTTAATCCTCACTAAGTTCACAGAGGGTGTCGGAGCCTATCCCAGCTGACCCTGAATTGGTGGACAGCCAATTGCAGGACACAATGTGAACCATTCAAGCTCACACTCATACCTAGGGGCAATTTAGAGTGCTAAATTAGCTTAGCATGCATGTTTTTGCAATATGGGAGAAAACAATGTACCCAAACAAAACCCACGGAGGCCCGGGGCGAACATACAAACTCCACACAAGTGGACCAAGCTGGATCTGAACCATTTAATGGTTGTCCGTCTCCTCCTACCCTGCGATTGGCTACCCACCGATTCAGGGTGTTCACCAAAAATCTGCTGAAATAGGCTCCAGCACCCCAGAAAAAATGTCTAATAAGTCAATCTAACATTTAAAATGGTCCTTCGAGCTAGATTCGAACCAGCAGCCTAAAGATCTCCAATCCTTTTGCTGACAACACAACGGAAATAAACAGAAAGGAAAAATCCTTGACACTTATTCCAACTCACCACCATTGAAACGAATCTTTTGATTGGTTGATAGCTTTTCTGAACCAGAATAAGAGATGACCTGAAAAAAAGAATGATACAGCGGCGCTCACTCATCGCACAACGAAAAGCCACGTGGAAGCAACAGGGCCGTGTCAACGCTATCTATTGTGACAGTGAACAGAGGGACAGTGAACACTATGTGCCATGCCAGTCTTGCTCAAATCACTCAACACACACACACACACACACTCAGTCTTTTTCCAAAAGGGAAAAAATGCCTGCAGGCTTGGCGACTTCCTGCCAACGTACACAACATTCTTCTTTATTTAGCGCCACTGGTGGGTGACCAAACACAAAAATAACACACCTGTAGTATACAGGTCTACCGTATTTTCACGACTATAAGGCACACTTAAAAGTCTTACATTTTCTCCAAAATAGACAGTGCGCCTTATAATACAGTGCGCCTTATATATGGAAAAAAAATAGAAAACCAAAAAGGAAAAACCACCACTGTCGGATATTAAAAAAACACAAATGCCTGAAGTTCAACAATACTGTTAAATATGTAGATGACATCTTAGTTTACAACATCTTCCATCAGATAGCTCCTCCCCCACTGCAAGATTTTATACAAAAAACAATCCAAAACATCAACAATGGCTGGCTCTAGAGGTGACTGTAAAGTAGTGAGTGCTTCATACCTGGAAGTCAATAGCAATTACCGTATTTTCACCACTATAAAGCGCACTTAAAAGTCTTACATTTTCTCCAAAATAGACAGTGCGCATTGTAATCCACTGCGCCTTATAATCCAGTGCGCCTTATATATGGAAAAATCATTCATTGAGGGTGCGTCTTATAGTCGTGAAAATACAGTATATTGTATACACATACCTGTCAAAGTACAGTAATACCTTAACCTAGAAGTTCCCCCGATATATGAGCGATTTGAGATAAGAGTAAAATTTCGGCAAATATTTATCTTGAGATATCAGACAAATTTTGATATACATGCAGACTGCAGTTTTTGGTGTTTTTTTTCAGAGGGTTGGAACAAATTAATTAGTTTTTAGTTCATTTCTATGGGAATCATTCATTTGAGTTAAGAGTAAATCCAGCTCAGTCCCGGGAACGTATTAAGCTCGTATCTCAAGGTAACTGTATACTTTTTTCCTGTATCTTATACCTGTTTTTGATCATTTCAAATCATCGTCTACTGCTAAGATTGTCATGCTTTAAGCATTACATGTCATTCATGTCCGCCTTTACACTATATAAATATAGCGCGTCAGCAAGCAATGTACACAAACAGTCAAGCTATCAGCGCCATGCAGCGACATCTACAGAATCTTGAATCTACTGCACCGATTAATAGGGTTTTTTGTAGAACTTTTTTTTTTTTTAAGTGCGCCGTATGTGACTAAATTTATTGGTATCGCTTAATAAGGGCAATTTCAATCATTAATAAGACGACCAAAAACCTCCTGGCGTCCAATACGTTCAGGCTAACCAAAACGTCCGGGCTAACCAAAACGTCCATGGCGACCAACCGTCCGGGCCATCAAAACGTCCGGTCAACCAAAACGTCCATGCCGACCAAAACGTCCATGCCGACCAAACGTCCATGGCGACCAAACGTCCATGCCGACCAAACGTCCATGGCGACCAAACGTCCGGTCAACCAAAACGTCCAGGCTAACCAAAACGTCCAGTCGACCAAAACGTCCAGGCTAACCAAAACGTCCAGTCGACCAAACATCCGAGTGCCCTTTATTACCACCACAATTTTAAAATGCATTCATTTTCTGAACTGCTTAATCCTCATTAAATGTGTGAGGGTGCCGGAGCTTATCCCAGCTGACTTTGGGATTTCAAAAAAACAACCAAAAAAAATTCGCTATATGCTGCAGTGGTATTAAGTTTATTACCACCATAAGTATTACTTTTTAAAAAATAATTTATCTTCTTTTTTTCTGACCCTCACAATCCTCGCTAGGGTTACGGGGGGTGTCTGAGCCTATCTGATTTCAGGCTTTAAAAAAATAACATTAACACTCTACATATATGGTTACAGTGTTGAATTTATTACCATCATAAGTATCATAAGGCAGCCATTATAAAACAAACCACCAATTGCATTTACCCGCACAATTTCCCATCACCGCCACATATTCGAGAAAGCGGATTTTCTAGGGGAAAGCAATCAAATCCAGCTCAAGCCAGAGTAGTCATCATTGACCTCCAGCTACTGTGAGAAAAAAGTCCTGTCCAATCAAAAGTATTTTGTTGTTTTAAGAGAAAACCTTCGGGTTTTAAAGCGCTTTAAAAAAGGGAAGATATAACCCACCTCCACCTCGGCAATTAGTTTTGTCTGATGCGGCGCTTTCTCGTATCGATCGGCTTGGCGGATGGACTTGTGACTCCGCCCCCGCTCAACTTTCTTCCCCCCTAATCACGACCAGTCCACTTTCCCACCCGTTTCCGACAATTAGAGAGGGATTTATCAACGTGGTGACAATTATTTGGAATCAATACTCAAAGTGGAGCGTCTTAGAGTCCGTCAAATGAAAACGCAGTTTTTTTTGGGGTGGTCCAGTGGCCATTTTTAACTCTTAAAGTACCGTATTTTCTTGCATATGCGTTGTATTTTTGGCCAACAAATTTCTAAAACAATAACATTAACTAAGAGTACGTATTAATAACGTGTTTTCTCGCATATAAGCCGTTTTTTTTAGCTAAAAAAATGTCTGAATCAAGGATAGGGCTTATATGCGCATAAATTAGAGTTGACATGCACAAAACTGCAAGGTGACAAAGACAAAAACGCCATAACGCAAAACAATATGGCCAATATGGTAATTTATTTCAAAATAGAGAAAAGATAAACAGATAAAACGCTAAAAAACATTTATTTTGACGTCTATGAATGAAATTTTAGTAAAAAATTAACAGTATTTTGCATAAAACGTGAAAAAACAAACTTTTGTCTGTCATTGCTCACTCAGGGTGCCGTTATCTTACCTAAGGACGACAAACTGGACTGCTATGGACACACTTCCTGGTTGTACTGGTCACATGACTTCCTTTTTGAATTTGTCTAAGTTCAGGCCACATCCTTTCGAAATGTAAAATCCAGCAGATATATAAAATTTCTCAAAAATAGCACATGCAATGATTTTTCTGGATATTTTCCCTTCAAATTAACACATTTGTGAAAAAAAAATTATATGTTTATATGCGCAAAAATTAGACAAAACTGCAAAGTGACGAAGACCAAACGCTATAATTGAAGACAATGCGACCGATATGGTCTTTTATTTCAAAATAGAGAAAAGATAAACAGATAAAACACTTTAAAAAATGTAATTTGATGTTTATGAATGAAATTCGAGAAAAAAATTACGCATAATTTGTATAAAATGTGAAAAAAACTCACTTTTGCTTGTCACTGCTTGCTCAGGGTGCCGCCATCTTACCTAGGGACAACAAACTACACCACTACGCCAGATAATAATGAGCAGGTGGTAATTGTTTTTTGTTTGGAGGGGCTTCAGCACCCCCTGCAACCCTTGTGAGGATAGGTGGTTCAGAAAAACAGTGAATAAAACTATCTTACTAACCATAAAACGTGAACAAAAACGTACTTGTGCTGCCATATTACCTAGAGATGACAAACTAGACCGCTACGGACAAACTTCCTGGTTGTACTGCTCACATGACTTCCTTTTTGAATTTATCTACGTCCAGGCTACACTTTTTTGAGTGTGCAATCCAGGAGACAATCCTATTTATCTCAGAAATACAACTTTTCTTAAGATTATTCCTTCAAAGTAACACATTTGTACTCCCTATTAAAACCACGAATATAGAAGTGAAAATTGTCAATCAGGGGGCGGCTTATACGAGGGAAATTGTCAAATTCAACCATTTTAAGAAAATTTTAAGGGTGCAGCGGTCAATAAACTAGACCGCTATGGACACACTTCCTGGTTGTACTGGTCACATGACTTCCTTTTTGAATGTATCTACGTGAAGGCTACACTTTTTTGAGTGTACAATCTAACAAATGATCCTTTCCATTCATACAGTATCTCAGAAATATGATTTTTCTTAAGATTTTCCCTTCAAAGTAACACATTTGTACTCCCTATTAAAACCACGAATATAGAAGTGAAAATTGTCAATCAGGGGGAGGCTTATACGAGGGAAATTGTCAAATTCAACAATTTTAAGGCAATTTTAAGGGTGTGGCTTATACGCGAAGACGGTCAACAAACTAGACTGCTATGGACGCACTTCCTGGTTGGGAAATTGCAACATTCAACCATTTTAAGAAAATTTTAAGGGTGCAGCGGTCAATAAACTAGACCGCTATGGACACACTTCCTGGTTGTACTGGTCACATGACTTACTTTTTGAATTTATCTACGTGCAGGCTGCTTTTTTTTGAGTGTGCAATCCAATAGATGATCCTTTCAATTCATACAAAATCTCAGAAATATGATTTTTTAAAAGATTTTCCCTTCAAAGTGACACATTTGTACTCCCTATTAAAACTACGAATATGGAGTTGAAAATTGTCAATCAGGGGGCGGCTTATACGAGGGAAATTGTAAAATTCAACCATTTTAAAGCAATTTTAAGAGTACGGCTTAGAAGTGGGAGGCGGCTTATACACGGGAAAATACGGTAATATGTGACATTGGCATCCTAAAAGAGAATTTAATATGGTGGCCGAAATTATCGGCTTCGGAAAGTACATTAAAAATGATCAACTTGTATAAAAAATATAATAATCTTGGCCTTTGATCTTCTTCCCTTTTTGGTCTGTGAAGTTTACCATTTCTCATCTTGCGCGGGATTAGTGCTATACGAATAATTGATCAAACTACATTAATAATTCAGTTCAAAGTGACAGAAGCAATCATATATTAAAATGACTCCAAGTACAAAAAGAACGGAAATCAAACTCGGTTCTCTTCTCGGTGGTCCGTAATCGTGTGTCTTATTACCGTGTAATAAGTAAGTGATGTATAAATATCAATAGATTTACATTTTATGTATTTTTGTCACGTTACTGGGTTTGTTTTCCTTGTGTGTGTAATTTGTTTGCGTTTTTGTGCCTTTTGGCTAAACAGGATTTGTAATCAACCTTTGTCTGTGTATATAAACCCCGTGTTTGGCATGTATTGTTTTCTTATGACTATTTTGCTATTTTTGAATACTCCCCGCAAATACATATTTGTTCATGTTTTGTATAAATATAGCTGAAGCTAAAGTGAGTTAGCTTCGAGTGCGCTTTTATTAAAGCAATTGCTCCTGTTTTAGGTTTTCAGGTTCCATTGCTGTCAACCTCAGCCAATTGCTTCCCTTATTAATGATGGCAATGTACAATGACATCTACAGACAGAATCTTGAATTTAATGCATACAAAAGGTGCACCGACTGATTGGGCGCCCTGTCTCTTGTATGTACGTGTATGTATGTATGTATTTGTATGTACGTGTACGTGTATGTATATATGTATATATACACACTCATGCAAACATGCACACAAATGCACACATATACACCCATACACACACACACACATGTACACACACATACACACACCCATACACACATGTACACACACATATACACACATATACACACACACACATACACACACATGTACATATACACACACACACACACACACACACACACACATGTACATATACACACACATGTACATATACACACATACACACACATGTACATATACACACATGTACATATACACACATGTACATATACACACATGTACATATACACACATACACACACATGTACATATACACATACACACACATGTACATATACACACATACACACACATGTTCATATACACATATACGCACACATGTACATATACACACACATACACACACACACACATATATACACACATACACATACACACACATGTACACACCCATACACACACACATGTACTCACATATATATACACACACCCATATACACAGATATACACACACACACATACACACACATGTACACACACATATACACACATATACACACATATACACACAATTACACACACATATATACACATGTACACACACATATGCACACATTTACACACAATTACACACATACACATACATATAGACACACAAATATACACATATACACATTTACACACAAATACACATGTATACACATACAATTACACACACACACACAAATATACACATACATATACAGACACATACACACACACTAATATACACACACACACACACTAATACACATACACACACGGGACAAAGTGCCCAATCAGTCAGTACGCCTTTTGTATGCATCAAATTCAAGATTCTGTCTGTAGATGTCGCCGTAAGACACTGACAGCTTGACTATCTGTGTACATTACTTGCTGACACACTATATATCTTTATTTATATAATGAAAAGGGCGTAACTGACTAACGTGCATGCATATATCTTATTTTACATCTGCTCCCAGTCACCAAGAAGATCCAAATTAGAGCCAAAATGGCGGTTTTACAAAAACTTAGCTAAAAAAAATCCGTAAAAAACCTCTTCAATTGTATAAAAATGTGGGTAAAACGTACAAGTTGACAGGTATGAGATTGAGAATTCTCTTTCTGGTGGATGCGCAAAGTTAAATTTGGAACGTGTTATCCGTTTGAAGAAAGTTGAACGACTATAAAACGCCGTGGCGTTTGCTCTACTCTACTTTTCCGGAGTTTTTAATGCTCAGTGTACGTACGGCGCCATGTCTTCCCGCTTTTTTGCATGCTTTGGACACGTGGAGTCGGTCATGCATCTCCACTTTAATCGCATTTGACTCACAATCAGTGCTGGCTGCTGTCATTCACTTCAAAGGACATCGCCAAGTTTGCGCTTGACACAAAATGGCTGCCTGGCGGCTCTTGTTCTGTTCTCCATTTTCACGGGCAGAATCGTCCAAATCGACCGTCCAATTTGGTCGCCGTGATGTGCTTCCCGATTTGATGGACTCTTTTTGAAAAAGAACTGAAAAAAATGTAAAAAAATAGGGATTACATATACATAGACATTGAGTGTCGTATTATCCGGACTATAATTTTTCATAATTTAGCCAAGCCTGCTACAAATAGTTAAGTTCGACTATTTTTTTTTGACAGTATTGTTATCTGAAAAACAATTTCGCTTGTCCTCCATTTTATTTTTGAAAAAATCAGAGTGTGGCACGGTGGATGAGTGGTTAGCTACTTTGGCCTCACAGTTCTGGGGTTCAGTGTTCGATCCCAGGTTGGTCCCGTTGGGTTGTGATAGGCTCCAGCACCCCCCACGGCTTTTGTGAGGATGCGCGGTTGAATAAATTGCCGCAGTCATATTGTTAGCATGTCGGCCTCAGTTCTAGGGGTTCTGGGTTCGATCCCAGGTGGGTCCCATTGGGTTGTGATAGGCTCCAGCACCCCCCACGGCCCCTGTGAGGATGTGTGGTTGAATAAATTGCCGCAGTCATGTGGTTAGCATGTCGGCATCACAGTTCTGGGGTTCTGGGTTCAATCCCAGGTTGGTCCTCTTATGTGGAGTTTGCGAGTTCTTCCCGAGCTTTTGTGGGTTTTCTCCGGGTACTCCGGTTTCCTACCACATCCCAAAAAGTTGAATGCTAGGCTAATTTTACACTAAATTGCTTCTAGGTTTGAGTGATTGATTGTTTGTCTGATTGTGACCTGTGATTGGCTCCAACAACCCCTGTAAACCTTGTTAGGGAAGGTAAGCAGTTCAGAAAATGAGTGTCCTGTTCCTGTTTTTTTTGTTTTTTTTTGGCTTTTGCTGTGATTGGTTGTCCTTTGTCTCCTTGTGCCATGCTTGAAGTCAGCCGGGCTGGGCTCCAGCACCCCCATGACCCTTTTATGAGTACAAACACTTCAGAAAATGACTAATTTAACAAAAAAAATTGAATCTTTGCCACCATTTTCTTTCCATCCTCTTCCATAATTCCCAAATATGATTTTAATCATCCTTCCCAATTAGCACATACTTCTAAAATACCCCTCGTTAATCACATACGCAAACTTGGACACAATCTAGGCCGAAGTGTTGGTCTCGGGTTCGATAACGATGTGACTCCACTGAATAATGCATCACTCTTAATAGCCTGGCTTGGAATGAATGAATAGCCAATTAGCAACACATTAGCATATCTGATCTGCACATTAAAATGGCCGCCTTCAATTCAAATGACGGAATCTGCCGCAGTTCGACTTCATTTACAAGCAATTTTCGACTAATTTCCTGACCAGACATGAGCCAAATAGAGCTGGCTCAAGCGCCCCCTCTTAGCTACGATAAATTATTTTACCGCGTAGCGTCCTTTAGCCGCTAATGACGTGGTTTTTGTAGAGGGTGACGGAAACGCGGACTGAAATGTAGATATTTTGTTTGTGTACGGGTTTATTGGTGAAGGATATTAATTTATATTATGCAGGTGTGATCAATTATGTAGCATTCATGGGTTTTGTTATTTATATATATATATATATATATATATATATATATATATATATATATATATATATATATATATATATATATATATATATATATATATATATATATATATATATATATATATATATATATATATATATATATATATATATATATATATATATATATATATATATATATATATATATATATATATATATATATATATATATATATATATATATATATATATATATATATATATATATATATATATATATATATATATATATATATATATATATATATATATATATATATATATATATATATATATACATGTGTATATGGGATTGAACCCACAACCCCAATTTTTTAAGTGATTTTAAAAAAAAATGTTTTTTATTAAAAAGGGGTGACCCTACTTCGCAATTTTTCGTTTATTTTTTGGGCCATTTCTGTTCCACATCAACCGCGAGAATCGAGGGATTACTGTAATGACAAAAAAAAACACTTTTTTAAAGAAATTTTTCCCATACAAATGTTATCATAAAACATACAAAAACATTTAAAGACATTTTTTTTCCCATACAAAAGTTGTCATATATATATATATATGTATGTATGTATGTATGTATGTATGTATGTATGTATGTATGTATGTATGTATGTATGTATGTATGTATGTATGTATGTATGTATGTATGTATGTATGTATGTATGTATGTATGTATGTATGTATGTATGTATGTATGTATGTATGTATGTATGTATGTATGTATGTATGTATGTATGTATGTATGTATGTATGTATGTATGTATGTATGTATGTATGTATGTATGTATGTATGTATGTATGTATGTATGTATGTATGTATGTATGTATGTATGTATGTATGTATGTATGTATGTATGTATGTATGTATGTATGTATGTATGTATGTATGTATGTATGTATGTATGTATGTATGTATGTATGTATGAATGTATGAATGTATGAATGTATGAATGTATGAATGTATGAATGTATGTATGTATGTATGTATGTATGAATGTATGTATGTATGTATGTATGTATGTATGTATGTATGTATGTATGTATGTATGTATGTATGTATATATGTATGTATATATATATATATATATATATATATATATATATATATATATATATATATATATATATATATATATATATATATATATATATATATATATATATATATATATATATATATATATATATATATATATATATATATATATATATATATATATATATATATATATATATATATATATATATATATATATATATATATATATATATATATATATATATATATATATATATATATATATATATATATATATATATATATATATATATATATATATATATATATATATATATATATATATATATATATATATATATATATATATATATATATATATATATATATATATATATATATATATATATATATATATATATATAAAATTCCGTCCAAATTCCAGCCTTTTTCACCGGAAAAAAATGAAAAAAAAACCAAAAAAATTAATATAAAAATAAAACCATGTCCAAATTCCAGCCTTTTCACCAGAAAAAAAATAGAAAAAATAAAATAAAATAAATAAAATTACAACCAAATTTCAGCCTTTTCACCGGAAAAAAATGGAAAAAAACAAACAAAACAAAAAAATTACGTCCAAATTCCAGCCTTTTCACCAGAAAATAATGCAAAACAACAAAAAAATTAATATAAAAATAAAATTATGTCCAAATTCCAGCCTTTTCACCGGAACAAAAATGAAAAAATAAATAAATAAATAATATAAAGAGAATATTCTGTCCAAATTCCAGCCTTTTCACCGAAAATAACCTAAATAAATAATATAAAGAGAATATTCCGTCCAAATTCCAGCCTTTTCACCGAAAATAACCTAAAAAAATAATATAAAAATAATATTCCGTCCAAATTCCATCCTTTTCACCGTCCACTCCGCCAAGCCACATCCCAGTGGCCTCCCACCCCAGCTGCCAGCCCACCCGCCAAATCCAACTCGCCCTCCATCTGGACTCCAGCGGAGCAATTTGGGCAGCCAATCAAATTCCGAGCACGCCGCCAACAGCGTCCACAAATCCAAACACAAAGTCCAATTTTCCAGATCCCCTGGCGGACACTGGCGGACATTTTTGACAGGCGTACAGTCTTCCGAGCACCCCGGGAATCTATCGTGTCAACCGGCGGGGTGACGGAGCTCGGAAAAAAATTGGGTCAAGAATATAAAAAGACACAAATTCCATAAAAATTGAGAATGAGAAACTAATCGTGGCTTTTTAAGACAATCATGTCCAAAAAGCTGGAGGGTAAAAAGACAAAGATAAGCCAAAGTGTCCAAAAATAGAATAAAACATTTTTTATAGTGTGCAAACAAAGCCAGAGAGTACATTAAGTTTGCTACTTAGCGGATAATCAAAACTTTAAATATAATTTACTGTACTTTTTAGACTTTGATACCCTCACTACATATCAATGTTTTTTTCCATATTTTATTCAATTATTTTGAACATTTGGTTGGTCAATATTTAGTTTTTTTTTTTAAATAAATGGATTAAAAGAACTGGATTCAAAGCCTTGAATATTCATTTTTTTGTAGATCTAAAACAATGTTTATTTGAGCTTTTTTTAAATATATTTTTAGATTTTACAAAATTATTTTTTAACTAAAAACAGAAAAAATGATTAAAATATGACAATTGTTGATTTAAAAGGTGGAAAATCAGGAAATTTAATATACATCATATTTAGATTTTTTTTATATAAATGGATTAACTGATCTGGATTAAAATCCCTGAATATTCCTTTTTATAGATCTAAAACAATGCTTACTTTAGCTTTTTAAAAATATATATTCTTAGATTTTACAAAATGATTTTTGAATGAAAAACCACCACTGTCGGATATTAAAAAAACACAAACGCCTGAACTGAAACAATACTGTTAAATATACAGATGCCATCTTAGTTTACAACATCTTCCATCATATAGCTCCTCCCCCACTGCAAGATTTTATACCAAAAAATCCAAGACATCAACAATGGCTGGCTCTAGAGGTGACTGTAAAGTAGTGAGTGCTTCATACCTGGAAGTCAATAGCAATTACCGTATTTTCACCACTATAAAGCGCACTTAAAAGTCTTAATTTTTTTCCAAAATAGACAGTGCACCTTATAATACAGTGCACCATATATAGGGAAAAACCAGAAAACCAAAAAAACACCACTGTCGGATATTAAAAAAACACAAACGCCTGAAGTGGGGAAATACTGTTAAATATGCAGATGCCATCTTAGTTTACAAAATCTTCCATCATATAGCTCCTCCCCCACTGCAAGATTTTATACCAAAAAAAAAATCCAAAACATCAACAATGGCTGGCTCTAGAGGTGACTGTAAAGTAGTGAGTGCTTCATACCTGGAAGTCAATAGCAATTACCATATTTTCACCACTATAAGGCGCACTTAAAAGTCTTACATTTTCTCCAAAATAGACAGTGAGCCTTATAATACAGTGTGCCTTATATATGGAAAAAAACCCAAAAACGAAAAAACCACCACTGTCGGATATTAAAAAAACACAAATGGCTGAAATTGGACAATACTGTTAAATATGCAGATGCCATCTTAGTTTACAAAATCTTCCATCATATAGCTCCTCCCCCACTGCAAGATTTTAGACCAAAAAATCCAAAACATCAACAATGGCTGGCTCTAGAGGTGACTGTAAAGTAGTGAGTACTTCATACCTGGAAGTCAATAGCAATTACCCTATTTTCACCACTATAGGGCGCACTTAAAAGTCTTCAATTTTCTCCAAAATAGACAGTGCGCCTTATAATCCAGTGCGCCTTATATATGGAAAAAAATGTCATTCATTGAGGGTGCGCCTTATGGTATATGGTAATATGGTAACCTTCACTGATAATCTATTAACAACAAAAGTCCACTAAAAACCTGGACTACAGGATAACATAGGGGAAGCAAAAGATACTAAAGTAGCACCCTCAAATAAAAACTGTAAAAAAAAGACTCTCCCATACAGGTGTTCAAATAAACACCCACAAAAATACATTAAATAAGGCTTAAGGGAGCCAAAACTGATGTAATAATAATAAAAACTACATGTATAAATGCAACAAACTATGTATATACCCCAGGGGTGTCTAAACTTATCTCAAATCCCCCTATACAACCCAAAAAAACTAACTTTGTCAACATAAGTACTCAAAAAAACAAGGAATAACATACTCACTCAATGGAGTCAAAGTCAAGAATCAAGAGTCATTTGACAAACAAGAGTTTAAATATGGACAGGAAGTGAATCCTGATTGGACGAGGGATAATAGAGGAAGTAGTCCCAGCTGTGTTGGACTGGGCAGGGCTTAGCAAAAGGGGTGGAGCCACAACTCCATGTAACTGCAGATGGAAAGAAACAACACACTAATTCACAATTAGAATCTTATAATAGCATAATGTACAATTATAATAATTAACATGTATCTTATTTTGAAATTAACCCTGTAATAGTTCAATTTTGATTGAATATTATATGTTATATTCATTTTTCTCACCAAATATTTACATTTTATGACTTTTTGCATTTTCCCGTGGCTATAATCAATGGAGTTGGGCTCCAGCACCCCCAAAACGCAGATGAGAGAGATTAGCGATGCATATAAGGGATGGATGGCAGTTTATATTTTTTAATTGGTGTATTTGTTGGACTATAATTGACATTTTTTGGGCTTTATTTCCTATTTTAGGAAGGCCAGAGAATTATTCTATGATTTGAATTTTTGATTTGATTTATTTTCTGACTCTGACAGCTGTGAGAGGGCGCTGGAGGCATGCCCTTTTCCATCCAGAGTTGGCCTATTTGTTCAGATGGGACTCTGAAAATGAAGACTTTAATGGCTTGGGTGCTAATTTGGCATCACATTGAATGTTTGATAATTAGCGTGTCATCTTGTTTAGCCTGGTTTTTCAAAATAAACATCAATATGTGATGGAAATATAGCAATTTAGCCCCTAGTTTTTACTTTATAATTACGGCAACAATGGAAGATGGTTTCCCTCAATTTCTGATAATATTAGCCCTCATAAATGCCATATATTTTAGAGTGAGTAGTGTTTTTTTGGTGTTGTTTTTCATTGTTTGTTTTGAAAACTGTGTTTGAAACGGCAAAAAAGTGATTTTTCATGTTATGTTTTGCAATGTTTTTACTGAAAAATACGGTCATCATGGGTGAAATATATATTTAAAAAATAGTAATTTTCCACAGGTGATTATTGGGAACAGCCAGAAAAAATGGTGTAGAGATAAACGTTTTTTTTTGTAATTGACAGAGAATGTTTCCCAAAATGAGGACAGACCTGGGATTGAACCCACAACCCTAGTTTTGTTTTTTTACTTTAGTAAAAAAATATATAAATGTTTTTTTTTTTTAAATAGGGGTTAGCCTACTTGGCAATTTTTCGTATATTTTTTCGGCCATTTCTGTTCCACATTAACCGCGATGCTCGAGGGATTACTGTAATGACAATTTTACAACAACAAAAAAAACCAACACTTTTTAAAAGACATTTTTCCCGTTAAAAAGTTGTCATAAAACACACAATTTGTAAAGATGCAAAAAAATATAATTTAAAGAAATTTTTCCCATACAAAAGTTATCATAAAACATACAAAATGTGTAAATGACAATTTTACAAAGAAACATCCTTATTTTAAAGACTTTTTTTACAATAATCGAGGGATTACTGTAAAATGCAAATTTACAAACAAACATCCTTATTTTAAAGACATTTTTACAATAACCGAAGGATTACTGTAAAATAACAATTTTATTTTACAAAATTTTACAAAAAACATCCTTATTTTAAAGACTTTTCAAGGGATTACTGTTTTACGAAAAAACATCCTTATTTTAAAGACATTTTTTTACAATAATCAAGGGATTACTGTAAAATGACAATTTTACAAAAAAACAAATTTTTCCCATACAAAAGTTGCCATAAAACACAATCTGCAAAAATCAAAAAACATCAAATCCGGGAAAAAAACTCCAAGTTGCCAGGTATGGTATTACATACCACATTACCCGCAATAATCGAGGGATTACTGTAAAATGACATTGTTTTTCCGTAATAGACATTTTTTAAAGACATTTTTCCCGTACAAAAGTTGTCAAAAAACACAATTTGCAACAATCAAAAAACATCAAATGCGGGAAAAAAACTCCAAGTTGCCAGGTATGGTATTACATACCACATTACCCGCAATAATCGAGGGATTACTGTAAAATGACATTGGTTTTCCGAAATAGACATTTTTTAAAGACATTTTTCCTGTACAAAAGTTGTCAAAAAACACAATTTGCAACAATCAAAAAACATCAAATGCGGGAAAAAAACTCCAAGTTGCCAGGTATGGTATTACATACCACATTACCCGCAATAATCGAGGGATTACTGTAAAATGACATTGTTTTTCCGTAATAGACATTTTTTAAAGACATTTTTCCCGCACAAAAGTTGTCAAAAAACACAATTTGCAACAATCAAAAAACATAAAATGCGGGAAAAACAGCCCAAGTTGCCAGATATGATTCCAACAACTCTAAAAACCAAGCTAACAATGTGAATCCAACTTTGCTTTCAACCTCCCGACTCAAGCACCCCCTTTTTTTAACCTAATGACAAAATATTTAAAATAATTTCTACGATGATTACGTTCCCCCTCGCATGCATTCAAGGCGCTGAAGCACAATTAGGCAGTCAAGATCTAATTTACACTGAATGCTGTCAACTGTTCAGTGAATCGTAAAGCGAATATAATTACCGATCAAGAAAAAACAATATGGTGGACCTCATTTAGAAGGTGGTAATTAGCCCCAGGAAGAAAAGCAACTGTTGAAATCTGTCAAAACCAGCATAGTCTTTTCATAATTGGGCTAACAATTCTTTAGATAAAGTCTAGCAAAATTCGACGGTTGTCGGATTAACGGTGTTGTATTTCTAGTTGTGGGTTTTTAACGACTGTTTTACATGTAAAAATATTCCCTACTGTTTTATTTCACAATTATAATCGACATATTAAAGGTCTGTACTTGTATCTTTTTAAACAATTAAATTACTTTGTTACCTCTACTTACAACATTAAGTTATTCCAGAAGTGGTAAGTGGAGTCAAATTTGCACTACAATTATCTGCATCTGTTTAAACATCTAAATTATAGTGGTACCTCTATTTACAATAAAAGTTACAAAATCACTTCTGGAAGGAATTAATTTTGTAAGTAGAGGTACCACTGTAATTTAGATGGTTTAACACATGGGTGGACAATTTTAGATATAATTTTTAGATTTTTTTTAATAAATGGATTATAAGAACTGGATTAAAAGCCCTGGATATTCAGTTTTTGTATAGATTTAAAATAATGTTTATTTTAGTTTTTTATATATATTTTTAGATTTTACAAAATTATTTTTGAACTAAAAACAGAAAAAATGATTAAAATTTACAATAATTGATTTACAAAAAAAATTCAAGTTACAAAACCACTCCTGGAATGACTTAATTTTGTAAGTAGAAGTACCACTGTAAATTGGAGAGTTGAATACTGTATTTTCACGACTATAAGGCGCACTTAAGAGTCTTAAATGTTCTCCAAAGTAGACAGTGCGCCTTATAATACAGTGCGCCTTATATATGGAAAAAAACAGAAAACTAAAAATGAAAAACCACCACTGTCGGATATTAAAAAAAACACAAACGCCTGAACTGAAACAATACTGTTAAATATGCAGATCAGCCATCTTAGTTTACAAAATCTTCCATCATATAGCTCCTCCCCCACTGCAAGATTTTACACCAAAAAAA
Organism: Stigmatopora nigra; assembly: GCF_051989575.1. Classification (NCBI taxonomy): domain Eukaryota; kingdom Metazoa; phylum Chordata; class Actinopteri; order Syngnathiformes; family Syngnathidae; genus Stigmatopora; species Stigmatopora nigra. The sequence continues at coordinate 1,283,177 of NC_135508.1, read as the reverse complement.
TCCAAAACGTCAACAATGGCTGGCTCTAGAGGTGACTGTAAAGTAGTGAGTACTTCATACCTGGAAGTCAATGGCAATTACCGTATTTTCACCACTATAAGCCGCACTTAAAACTCTTAAATGTTCTCCAAAATAGACAGTGCGCCCTATAATACAGTGCGCCTTATATATGGAAAAATGTCATTAATTGAGGGGTGCACCTCATAATGCGGTGCGCCTTATAGTCATGAAAATACGGTACAGTAGTACCTCTACTTGCAAAATAATTTCTTGTAGAAGTGGTTTTGTAACTTGAATTATTTTTTGTAAGTAGAGTTGTATTTACACTACCACTGTATGTATTTTAACCGGTATATGTTCAACTAAATTCTAAATTATCTAGAAATCTTGATTACAGTGGTACTTCTACTTACAAAATTCAATTATTCCAGAAGTGGTTTTGTAACTTGATTTTTTTATTGTAAGTAGAGTCGCATTTACATCACTTGTATTTGAGTAACCATCAAAATTACAGCCGTACTTCTACTTACAAAACACATTTCTACCAGAAGTAGTTTTGTAACATGAACTTTTTTTGTAAGTAGACCTACATTTCTATACACGGCGTATTTCTCGGACTATAAGTCACACTGATGAAAAATGGCATTTTTGGGGGAAATTTCATTTGATCAAATCCAAAGGAAAGAACAGACATGTCATCTTGGCGGCAACATCCTGCTCGGGGTGCTTTTGACGGAGAGAAACAAATATTTTCCTGTCTTTCATCATTTTGTCTTTGATGCGCACAGACACAAGAAAAAAAATTGCCCTGCTTCGTCTTACCTTGCAAACCATCACTTTTTCAAGAGGAGGGTTTATTAAATTGCCAAAAACGAGGATTTTTGCTTCGTATTATCATTAGTCTGTTTTATCATCATTCAAATATGATATATATATATATGTATATATCTGTATATATTTGTATATATATGTATATATATATATATATATATCTGTATATATTTGTATATATATGTATATATATATATATATATATATATATATATATATATATATATATATATATATATATATATATATATATATATATATATATATATATATATATATATATATATATATATATATATATATATATATATATATATATATATATATATATATATATATATATATATATATATATATATATATATATATATATATATATATATATATATATATATATATATATATATATATATATATATATATATATATATATATATATATATATATATATATATATATATATATATATATATATATATATATATATATATATATGTATATATATGTATATATATGTATATATATGTATATATATGTATATATATGTATATATATGTGTATCTCTCTCTCTCTCTCTCTCTCTCTCTCTCTCTCCTATCTATCTATCTATCTATCTATCTATCTATCTATCTATCTATCTATCTATCTATCTATCTATCTATCTATCTATCTATCTATCTATCTATCTATCTATCTATCTATCTATCTATCTATCTATCTATCTATCTATCTATCTATCTATCTATCTATCTATCTATCTATCTATCTATCTATCTATCTATCTATCTATCTATCTATCTATCTATCTATCTATCTATCTATCTATCTATCTATCTATCTATCTATCTATCTATCTATCTATCTATCTATCTATCTATCTATCTATCTATCTATCTATCTATCTATCTATCTATCTATATATATATATATATATATGTATATATATCTGTATATATTTGTATATATATGTATATATCTGTATATATATGTATATATATGTATATATATTTGTATACAATCTGATTCCTGAACTCTCACCATGTTAGTAACCATTTCTTTGGCCTTTTTTGATGCAATTACTATTTTTTATTGAATATTTTGTTTCCACCTCTTGTAAAATAATTTATAATTTTAACTTAATATATTGAAATTTTTTATTTATTTTTTCCTGAAAAAAATCTGCGAAGCTCTGAGTCCACGATAGCTGAAGCGCGAAGTAGCGAGGAAACACTGTATATATATATATGTATATAAATGTATATATCTGTATATATGTGTATATAATATGTATATATGTGTATATATTTGTATTTATATATGTATATTTATGTATATATGTGTATATAATCTGTATATATTTCTATGTACATAAATGTACATAAATTGTATGTATATAAATGTATATATCTGTATATGTGTATATATTTGTATGTATATATGTGTATATAGTTGTATGTATATATGTATATTTATGTATATAAATGTATATATGTGTATATATTTGTATGTATATATGTATATTTATGTATATAAATTTGTATGTATATATGTATATTTATGTATATAAATTTGTATGTATATATGTGTATATTTGTATGTATATATGTATATTTATGTATATAAATTTGTATGTATATATGTATATTTATGTATATGTGTATATATTTGTATGTATATATGTATATTTATGTATATAAATTTGTATGTATATATTTGTATGTATATATGTATATTTATGTATATAAATGTATATATGTGTATATATTTGTATGTATATATGTATATGTATGTATATAAATGTATATATCTGTATATATTTGTATGTATATATGTGTGTTTATATTTGTATGAATATATGTATACATATGTATGTATGTATGTATGTATACATATGTATGTATGTATGTATGTATATATATATATATATATATATATATATATATATATATATATATATATATATATATATATATATATATATATATATATATATATATATATATATATATATCTTGTTGAATTTTACAATTTCTCTCGTATAAGCCACCCCTGATTCACAATGTTCATATTCATGGTTTTAATAGGGAGTACAAAAGTCTTATTTTGAAGGTAAAATCTTAAGAAAAATCTTCACACGGCGACAAATTAAAAAAGGAAGTCATGTGAGCAATACAACCAGGAAGTGTGTCCGTAGCAGTCTAGTTTGTCATCCCTAGGTAAGATGGCGGCTCCCTGAGTGAGCAATCCCAGGAACAAGTGAGTTTTTTTCACGTTTTATGCAAAATACAGTTAATTTTTTTCCTGAATTTTATTCATTAATGTCCAAAATTAATTTTCTTTAGCATTTGATCTGTTTATCTTTTCTCTATTTTGAAATAAATGACCAAATTAACCGCATTGTCTTACGTTATGCCGCCATAGTGTTAAGGTTGTCATAGTATTTTGTCATTGTCACCTTACAGTTTCTTACATGTCAAGTCTAATTTATGCGCATATAAGCCGTACCCTTGATTGAGACTTAATTTTTTAGCTAAAAAATATGGCTTATATGCGAGAAAATCCATTAACAAGCCTTCTTAGTTAACACTTTCTTTTGAAAACGCTTTAAATTCAACCCCAATAGCGTCACCACCTCATTTCCAGCTGTATTCAACAGCGCTCCAAAAATAACTTCCCCTTTGAATAAGTGTCAGCCTGAAATTAATTCTGGCAATTTCCTTCCATGTTTCCCGTGTCGTGACACGGAAACTCTTCTCACGTGTCTTTCTTTAGTGTTAGACACTTTTAAGGCGGCCATTAAGGTTTCCTTAATCGAGCATGTGGCACGATAACACCCGCATTGAAGCCACAGAAAGCCGAGCTAATGAATCCAGACAATGAAATGGAGATTTAATTAAAGTTCTAAGAAGGGAAAACGTCAAAGTAGTTCATCTTAAAGGATTTGAACTCTTCCATTTTCTTTCCGAGGTCGAAAGATAAAATCCAAGCGGATCATAAAGATGGATGTAACGTTATCAATTATACTTTAAGCTTCTTTGTTAGCGCAGTAGCAAAAAAAAAAATGGCCGCTTTAAATGGTTTAATGCTAATGTCCTGATGCGTTTTTTCTTTTTTTAACTTTCCATTTTTATTTAAGTAATGTTTTGCTGAAAACGACATGATATTGATACCACTCATCCACCCAACTCTCCTCCCACCCACTCATCCAACCACCAAAAACAACCACCGACTCACTCACCCACTCTCCCACCATACTCAACAACTCAACCAACATAATCCCCAAATTAAACCCATCCACCCACCCACTCACTCACAGACCACACCCACCATAATCATCAACTTAACCCATCCACCTACCCACTCACCCACTCACTCACCCACTCAAACTCACCCACACACTCGAAGTCACCCACCCACTCTCCCACCATACTCACCCACTCAAACTCACCCACACACTCGAAGTCACCCACCCACTCTCCCACCATACTCACCCACTCTCCCACCATACTCACCCACTCGAACTCACCCACACACTCGAACTCACCCACACACTCGAACTCACCCACCCACTCTCCCACCATACTCACCCACCCACTATACTCACCCACTCAGCCACCAACCCACTCGAACTCACCCACCCACTCTCCCACATTACTCACCCACTCTCCCACCATACTTACCCACCCACTCACTCACCATACCTATTCACCCACTCTGCCACCATATTCACACTCACCCACCATAATCATCAACTTAACCCATCCACCCACTCACCCACCAACCAACCCACTTGAACTCACCCACCCACTCACCCACCCACCATAATCACTAACATAACCCATCCACCCACACACTCACCCACCATAATCACCAACTCAACCCACCCACCCACCAACCCACTCACCCACCAACCCACTCGAACTCACCCACACAGTCGAAATCACCCACCCACTCACCACACTCACTCACCCAATCTCCCACCATACTCACCCACTCAAACTCACCATACCTACTCACCCACTCTTCCACCATACAGACACACTCACCCACCATAATCACCAACTTAACCCGTCCACCCACCCACCCACCAACCCACTTGAACTCACCCACCAACCCACTCGAACTCACCCACCATAAGCACTAACATAACCCATCCACCAACCCACTCACCTACCATAATCACCTACTTAACCCATCCACCCACACACTCACCCACCACACCCACCATAATCACCAACTTAACCCGTCCACCAACCCACTCAAACTCACCCACCCACTCTCCCACCATACTCACCCACTATAATCACGAACATAACCCATCCACCCACCCACTCACCTACCGTAATCACCAACTTAACCCATCCACTCGCCATTTTCACCCGCGTCTCGGCGCTCCCTCATCTCCAAGAGCGTCAGGAGTGGCGTTTGCAATGAAATATCGACCGATATCCATAATTTGGCGCTTCCCATCTGTCATCTCAAGCACGTCACACTTATCGACTTGTACATATATACAAAAAGAGTGTTGGCCTACGCGCCGGCTTGAAAACAGATGGGAAGAGATGTCCGCACAAATCATCTTCCCCTTCTCCTTTAGCCCAAACACATGTGGAATGACAAGCCCATTAATAATTCATCCTTTTACATAATATGCTTTTTGCCCCAGTTTGGAGAAATGAAGAGTGATGACTCTTCGGACAAACAACAAAGTGTCCCCTAAAAGCACTCGTTTAGGGGCCGTTTCAAGTGGGCAAAAAGCCAAAATGGAGGGCTTCTTTTTGAATCACGGTCATGTGACACATAAAACACAAATCAGAATTTTTTTTGCTAAAAAGCAACATTTTGCCAATTTTTTGACATTAAGTAAAGAGACACTCAATTGGCTCGGGCGTGTTGTGGGACAGGACGCTCATTTTCTGAACTGGTTATAAAAAATAAGAAATAAATTAAAAAAAAATTCAAAAAATAAATAAATTGTGTCATAACTCAAGACAAATATTTGCTCAAAATTTTACTCGTATCTCAAGACAAACATTTGCTCAAAATTCTACCCGTAGCTCAAGACAAATATTTGCTCAAAAATTGTCTTGTATCTCAAGACAGATATTTGCTCAATATTTCCTCAAAATTTGTCTCGTATCTCAAGACAAACATTTGCTCGAAAATTGCACTCGTATCTCAAGACAGATATTTGCTCAAAATTTGTCTCGTATCTCAAGACAAACATTTGCTCGAAAATTGTACTCGTATCTCAAGACAAACATTTGCTCAAAAATTAACTCGTATCTCAAGACAAACATTTGCCCGAAAATTTTACTCGGATCTCAAGACACATATTTGCTCGAAATTGTACTTGTAGATCCAGACAAATATTTACTCAAAATGTGTCTCGTATCTCAATACAAATATTTTCCCGAAATTTTACTCGGATCTCAAGACAAATATTTGCTCAAAATTTAACTTCAAATTGCTCATATGAAACATATAATGAAATTGGCGGTAGCATTTATGCCCTCTAAGAAAAAGATAATGATTATTACAATTATAGTAGGAGTTAAGTTTTTGGTTGTATATTTGGACATTACCGTATTTTCAGGACTATAAGGCACACTTAAAAGTCTAAAAAATAGACAGTAGGCCATATAATCCAGTGCGCCTTATATATGGGAAAAACAGAAAACCAACAACGAAAAACCAACACTGTCAGATATTAAAAAAAACAAACGCCTGAACTGAAACAATACTGTTAAATATGCAGATGACATCTTAGTTTACAAAATCTTCCATTATATAGCTCCTCCCCCACTGCAAGATTTTATACAAAAAACAATCCAAAACAACAATGGCTGGCTCTAGAGGTGACTGTGAAGTCAGTGAGTGCTTCATTCCTGGAAGTCAATTACCGTATTTTCACCACTATAAGGCGCACTTAAAAGTCTTACATTTCCTCCAAAACAAACAGTGCGCCCTATAATACAGTGCGCCTTATATATGGAAAAAATGTCATTCATTGAGGGTGCGCCTTATAATGCGGTGCGCCTTATAGTCGTGAAAATACGGTACCTTTTAACACTTAGCGTGTATTTTCATTTATTTCCGCTTTAATATGGGCAAGTCAATAAATAGCCCATTTAAGCACACGTGTGATGATTTGAATCATCACCCTGCTGTGTTTTCTCCAAATGACTACAGCAATAAAAGTGAATGATGTCATCATTAGCGCTAATTAGTTCAATAAAATCCTTGATTAGCCTTTTGTGTTTATTTTTTTTTGAAAGAGACACTTTTGTAAACATTTTTCAAACACAATTAGACCATGTTTTGGCAGACACACGACGGGAAGCCATTTTTTTTTCTAATCTGTAGAGTCAATTTAATGCATATTTTCCTATATTTATTCATCATATTTTGATGTTTATTTATTTTTGGGCTTATGCTAACATGCTATGTTTTCCGCTGAGAACATTTTGTAATTACAAAAGATTAAAATTGGAAATTATGTTGAAAAATATGGATCATACAATATGTTGGAATAGATGAAACAATGTCAGACAGTTTTTATTTAAATATTATATCACGGTTACCATTTGTGTGTGTTTGTGAAATAACTTTTTTGGGCAATGATTGGTCACCAAACCTTCGGAAAACCAAAATACCGTATTTTCACGACTATAAGGCGCACCGCATTATAAGGCGCACCCTCAATGTATGACATTTTTCCATATATAAGGCGCACTGTATTGTAAGGCGCACTGTATTATAAGGTGCACTGTATTATAAGGCGCACTGTATTATAAGGCGCACTGTATTATAAGGCACACTGTATTATAAGGCACACTGTATTATAAGGCGCACTGTATAATAAGGCGCACTGTATTATAAGGCGCACTGTATTATAAGGCGCACTGTATTATATGGTGCACTGTATAATAAGGCGCACTGTATAATAAGGCGCACTGTATAATAAGGCGCACTGTATTGTAAGAAGCACTGTATTATAAGGTGCACTGTATTATAAGGCGCACTGTATTGTAAGAAGCACTGTATTATAAGGCGCACCGTATTATAAGGCGCACTGTATTACAAGGCGTACTGTCTATTTTGAAGAAAATTTAAGACTTTTAAGTGCACCTTATAGTGGTGAAAATAGGGTAATTGCTATTGACTTCCAGGTATGAAGCACTCACTACTTTACAGTCACCTCTAGAGCCAGCCATTGTTGATGTTTTGGATTTTTTTGTATAAAATCTTGCAGTGGGGGAGGAGCTATATGATGGAAGATGTTGTAAACTAAGATGGCATCTACATATTTAACAGTATTGTTTAACTTCAGGTGTTTGTGCTTTTTTAATATCCGACAGTGGTGGTTTTTCGTTTTTGGTTTTCTGTTTTTTCCATATATAAGGCGCACTGGATTATAAGGCGCACTGTCTATTTTGGAGAAAATTTAAGACTTTTAAGTGCGCCTTATAGTCGTGAAAATACACTAGCTTAATTGTACTTTTATGTGAGAAATTGCAAAAATTTAACGATTTTTAGGCCATTTTAAGGGTGTGGCTTATAAGCGGATGCGGCTTATATGCGAGTAGTTTGATAAATACTAGCATAGTTAGCTACACAAGATTCATAGTAATTAGCTGCTAAATGTAGCACATGTTAACATATAAAACAGCTTATTTAAAGGTATATTCACACAAAAATGACAAAAATAACCTTACAATTTTACAGGTCAATATCATAATCAGCCCACAGCAACGTTCCAATATTGATATCAATATTTATAACGCATTTAATTGCCCAAAGCGGATTAAAATATCACCCATCCTCCCACACGATAGCAACCCCTGGAGAGCCATGTTCAACATTAATGCAATTATTACCCAAACATATGCCACACTTGTTTTTTTGCCACCTTGAGGCCCCGTAGGCTAATCGGCCTGTCTGGTACCCAGATGCTCCCTGAGAAGGGTGGTGTGCAAAATATGGGTAAAAAAAAAACATTATTAGCCAATGAAACATTAAATATGGAATTGGATTCACAAGTTGTTAGCTTAGAGCGCTAGCTTCTTTAGCGCAATGTATTATTTAGTGTGTATCAAGTCGTCCCATAGGGAAAAATATAGAAATATATATATATATATATATATGAAGGAGTGGGATGGTGGGGAGTGGTTAGCCGGATGGTCTCGCAGTTTTGGGGTTGAGGGTTTGATTCCGGGAGTATTTTTTTTTCTAAAGGTACCACATTTCCAGAAACATGCTAGGCTAGCTGGTGAAAGACTCTGAAGTCAACTTGATTTCATGTGGGCCGGATCATTTTAGATATATTTATTAGAATATACTTATTTTTTTGGATTGAAAGAAGTGGATTAAAAGCCTTGAATATTTAGTTTTTTTATAGATTTAAAACAATGTTTATTTTAGCTTTTTTTAAAGATATTTTTAGATTTTACAAACTTATTTTTGAACTAAAAACACAGAAAAAATGATTAAAAAAGGACAATTTTTGATTTAAAAGAGGGAAAATCAGAAAATTTAATATATATCAAACCATTTTAGATTGTTTTTTATAGATATAAAACAATGTTTATTTTAGCTTTTTTTTTTTAAATATATTTTTAGATTTTACATTTTTTTGAACTAAAAACAGAAAAAAATGATTAAAAATGATCATTATTGATTTAAAAGGGGGACAATCAGGAAATTTAATATAAATCGGACCATTTTAGATATAATATTTAATTTTTTTTTAAATGGATTAAAGGCCTTGAATATTCAGTTTTTTTATAGATTTAAAACAATGTATATTATTGCTTTTTTAAAAACTGTATTTTTAGATTTCACAAAATATTTTTGAACTAAAAACACGGAAAAAATGGATTAAAAAATGCTAATTATTGATTTAAAAGGGGCAAAATCAGGAAATTTAATATACATCAGACCATTTTAGATAGCATAATTAATTTATTTTTCATATACGGAATAAATCCCCTGAATATTCAGTTTTTTATATAACCAAAACAATGTTCATTCTAGCTTTTTTTTAAATATATTTTCAGACTTTACAATATCATTTTTGGACTTAAAACACAAGAATTATGGATTTAAAAATTACAATTATTGATTTAAGAGGGAAAATCAGGAAATTTAATATACATCAGACATTTTTAGATTTGACAAAGTATTTTTAACTAAAAACACCGAAAAATTGATTTAAAAAGTATAATAATTGGGTTTAAAAGGGGGAAAATCAGGAAATTTTATATACATCATATTAAGATTTTTTTTGAAAATGGATTGACAGGAACTGGATTAAAAGCCCTGAATATTAAGTTTTTTATAGATCTAAAACAATGTTTATTTTACCTTTTTATTAAATATATTTTTAGATTCGACAAAATTATTCTTTAACTAAAAACACCGAAAAATGGATTAAAAATGCCAATTATTGATTTAAAATGGGCAAAATCAGCAAATTTAACATACATCTATACTCTCCATCTTAATTTGATCCTAAAACAAAAAGTCAGCACTCATCATTATCTCTCCCCGGCCCCCCAAAACGACACAGCGTGCCACATCTCGCCCCCTCACCCACCACTTTAACACCAGTACCCCTGAACATGTATCCTAACCTAACCCTACCCTACATTATCCTTCAGAGTCGTCTATAAAACAACTTTCAAGGTATTTTCCCCTAAAAAAAAGTCCTCCACTCTACCTAATCTTAATCCCACGGGGCCTAGTTTAGCGATGGAGGATGATTGACTCAACCACGACAACCAGGAGGACTTTCTCTCACATACGCCGCCATATTAGTCATGTTCTTTGTCTTAGAGACCACGACGATGATGATGATCAAATCAAGTCGTGTTCCCGTGCCCGCACACTCCAGCTTGGCCATGTTAACAGTAACCTCCCACAATGCAATGCCCAAGGTGACACCCACACACACACAAAAACACACATAAATACACATAAATACACACATATACACACACACACTTGCAGGCATACACAAGCCTGGAGGTGACACAAATGACAGCTTCATTCTGGGTGAGTCAGCTTGACTGTGTCCTTGCTTAGACATGAGAAAGAGGCGGTGTCAGTTTGTCCTCACATACGTGTGAGCGGTCGCCAGGCCCGTTTTGTAAGAAAAAAAGGAAGAAAAAAAAGTCGAAAAGAACACGACAAGTTGAAAAAAAATATTATTGACCTTGCAGGAAGGAAAGAAATATATAAAAGTGGCTGATATTAAACACACTTTTGTACTCAAGAGTCGGAGGAGACGGTTGCCAGGGGAGACGGATAAAGCGAGTGGTACCTTGAGTTTGGAGGGGGGGGGGGGGGGGGGGGTTGGATGGAGGGGAGGTTTTTTTTTTGAGGGAAGATTTGAGACAATGTTTTGTAAGGTGATGAGGGGAGCAATTGTTTATTTATTGTGGTTGTTTTTGGGAAGGGTGGTGGTGGGGGGGGGGTGTATCCTAGGGAATGTTGGGATGTGGGAGGCGGGGCTTGTGTGGATTGGTGGGGTAGGGGAGTTATAGTTAATTTGGTTGGTGGGTTAGAATTTGGTTGGTGGGGAAAAATTTGGTTGGTGGGAAAGAATTTTGTTGTGGGTGAGAATTTGGTTGTGGGTCAGAATTTGGTAGGTGGGTCAGAAAATTGGTTTTGGTGGGTCGGGATTTGGTTGGTGGGTCAGAATTTGGTTGGTGGGTCAGGATTTGGTGGGTGGGTCAGAATTTGGTTGGTGGGTGAGAAATTGGTTGGTGGGTCAGAATTTGGTGGGTGGGTCTGAATTTGGTAGGTGGGTCAGAAAATTGGTTTTGGTGGGTCAGGATTTGGTTGGTGGGTCAGAATTGGTGTGGTGGGTCAGAATTTGGTTCGTGGGTCACAAATCGGTTCGTGGGTAACAAATTGGTTGGTGGGTCTGAATTTGATTCCTGGGTCACAAAAAATTGGTTCCTGGGTCATAAAAAATGGTTCCTGGGTCAGAATTTGGTTGGTGGGTCTGAATTTGGTTCCTGGGTCACAAAAATGTGGTTCGTGGGTCAGAATTTGGTTGGTGGGTCACAAAAATGTGGTTCCTGGGTGACAAAAATGTGGTTCCTGGGTGACCATAAATTGGTTCCTGGGTCACAAAAATGTGGTTGGTGGGTCAGAATTTGGTTTCTGGGTCACAAAAAAAGTGGTTCCTGGGTCACAAAAATGTGGTTCTTAGGTCAGAATTTGGTTGGTGGGTCATAAATCGGTTTGTTGGTCACAAATGGGTTCGTGGGTCACAAATTTGTTCGTGGGTCAAAAATCGGTTCGTGGGTAACAAATCTGTTCGTGGGTCACAAAACCGTTCGGGGGTCACAAATCCGATCGTGGGTCACAAATCGGTTTGTGGGTCACAAATCTGTTTGTGGGTAACAAATCAGTTTATGGGTCAAAAATCGGTTCCTGGGTCACAAATCAGTTTGTGGGTCACAAATCGGTTTGTGGGTCACAAAATGGTATGTGGGTCACAAATCGGTTTGTGGGTCACAAATCTGTTTGTGGGTTACAAAATCGGTTCGTGGGTGACCATTTGGTTCGTGGGTCACAAAGCAGTATGTGGGTAATAAACTGGTATGAGGGTACTAAATCCGTTCGTGGGTAACAAATTGGTTCGTGGGTCAAAAATCGGTGTTGGTAACAAATCGGTATGTGGGTAACAAATCGGTCTGTGGGTAACAAATCGGTTCATTGGTCACAAATCCGTTTGTGGGTTCAATATTAATATTTGGAACAAAAACATTTTGTCCTGAACATTCTACTTTTCTACTAAAACTCCATCTTGATGTCATCTTGTATAAAATTGTCCATTCATTCCTCTCCTCTTGTACTTTTTGTACTTGTGTGCTGGAGCCAATCCCAGTTAAGAGGAGGCGGGGCATAACCTGTAGTGGCTGCCATCCCAAATGAGATACGTTGAAAAAAATGTCTTCAGGGTTCCTCCGTCCATGACTTTAAAGATGAACGGCGAGTTTTGACGGCGAGGAAGGTAAATCAAAAGTTACAGTCGGCGTCCGGTTGAAGAAAAGCGGGGGTGAAAAGTCTCTGGCACTGGTTGGGTGGGGGGCAAAAATGGTTCTGAAAACGCTGGAGACCTTCCTTTGATCAAGCCTATCAACACAAACATCACAAGCCTTTGTTGATTTTGCTTTGAAGAACTTCAGCCAACGCGTACAGTACAAAAAAACACTAAAAATATACTCCAATTACCCACATAACGAAATATTTGCAATTCACTAAGCTCACTTTTGTTGGATTTCCTTGAAGTTGATTGGCTTTTTGGGGGGGAAAATTGCTTTAAATCTCCCAATCCTGAGGTTGAATAAGAAAGTTTTAATGGTAATGTATGAACTAAGGCGCGGTGGATAAGTGGGAAGTGTGTCGGCCTAACGGTTCTGAGGTCGAGGGTTTGATTCCAGGTTGGTTAGTGCTGTGTGGAGAAAATCCATGAAAGCCTAGAGAGAAGATGCAAATTGTAGACAGTGAGGAAACACCGGGTTTCGAACCCTCGACCTCAAAACTGCGAGGCTTAAGTGCAAACCACTTGGGTAAACAAGTCACCTGTAAATATATCATAATTTTTAATACATAAATATATATACATCAGCCTGTGAATATGTATATATGTGTATATGTATGTGTATAAATGTGTATAAATGTGTATATGTATGTGTATAGTTGTGTATATGTATGTGTATAAATGTGTATAAATATGTATATGTATGTGTATAAATGTGTATATGTATGTGTATAAATGTGTATAAATGTGTATAAATGTGTATATGTATGTGTATAAATGTGTATAAATGTGTATAAATGTGTATGTGTATAAATGTGTATAAATGTGTATAAATGTGTATATGTATGTGTATAAATGTGTATATGTATGTGTATAAATGTGTATGTGTATAAATGTGTATGTGTATACATGTGTATATGTATGTGTATAAATATGTATGTATGTGTATAAATGTGTATGTATGTGTATAAATGTGTATAAATGTGTATGTATGTGTGTATACGTGTGTATAAATGTGTATGTGTATAAATGTGTATAAATGTGTATAAATGTGTATATGTATGTGTATAAATGTGTATAAATGTGTATATGTATGTGTATAAATGTGTATGTGTATAAATGTGTATGTGTATACATGTGTATATGTATGTGTATAAATATGTATGTATGTGTATAAATGTGTATGTATGTGTATAAATGTGTATAAATGTGTATGTATGTGTGTATACGTGTGTTTGTGTATATATATATATATATATATATATATATATATATATATATATATATATATATATATATATATATATATATATATATATATATATATATATATATATATATATATATATATATATATATATATATATATATATATATATATATATATATATATATATATATATATATATATATATATATATATATGTATATATATATATATGTATATATATATAAATATATATATATATATATATGTATATATATATATATATATATATATATATATATATATATATATATATATATATATATATATATATATATATATATATATATATATATATATATATATATATATATATATATATATATATATATATATATATATATATATATATATATATATATATATATATATATATATATATATATATATATATATATATATATATATATATATATATATATATATATTTGTACAGTCGAGTTGTTTTAATAAAATAACTTACAAAATGTTATAATGTAAGAACAGCTAACAGCTCCGTTCAGCTTCATTCAATACAGATTGAGTTTGATTTATTTAACAAGGGACAGCACATATTAATAAACATATTCATCTTTATAAACATATATATGTAAGACTGTAAAATGTAATTTCCATCATCAGCTCCTTTGTTTGCTTTTCTGCTCTTGTGTACCTCCTGGTTCCCTTCCTATGGTAAAACAGATGCTTTTATGCATTTTGTGCAGCATTTCATCGCTTATTACTATCGTCGTTCCAATTTTACACACGAGTAGAACAACATTGTCCTCTGTGTTTTTGAACAAAGACAAAAAAGTGTCCCCTAGCCGATTCCACCGAGCCGCGGGTGTCTTTCGCTAGTAGCAAAGTGTAATTAGACCATATTAGCATCAGTCTTTGTTTGGCGTGTGTGGACATTCTTGATGAGGACACCCTTGGACGGCTCCGTCGTTGCTAATAATCTTCTCTAATTTATAACCCTCCCTTATAGGAAATGAAGCAGAATAAATTTATTGGCTAATACGTCGTTAAAAACTGCAAAAAAATCATAGACAGGCGTGTCTAAGTCTTCATTGGACGTCAAAGACCATGAAAACGTATTAATAATAGCATCATAATTGATTTAAAGCTCTTCTCAGACAAAGTTTTTTCATTTAATTAGGCAATTAAAGTTTAAACTTATAACGAGTTTTTTTATAGGATTGGTGAAAGTTTGTCCTGCATACCGAAATGAGGAAATAGGGTTAAAAATATAGTTCTTTTTTCCAAATGATGCCTTTTCAAAAGCGTGTTTTTTACAGCGCTGGAACGCACTTGGATATAATTAATGCTCAGTAGTGATGAAATGTTTCTTTCATACTTGAAATTCATATCGCAAGCTCTCATTGGAGCACTTAGGAACAAACGGTAGGAGCAATTTAGAGAGAAACCTTTACTCTTACTGGTTTTTATTCCCTTTGAAAAGTTCAAAGTTAGCGCTAAGTTAGCTTTTCGGGTTTACAGTAATCCCTCGGATATCGAGGTTAATGAAGACTCGGGTTGGTTTAATGTTAACTTGATTACAAGTGGGGTGGAGCATTTTAGATAGAATATTTAGATTTTTTTTTAAATAAATGGATTAAAAGAACTGGATTAAAAGCCTTAAATATTCAGTTTTTTGGAGATCTAAAACAATGTTTATTTTAGGGTTTTTTTTATACATTTTTTAGATTTTATAAAATGATTTTTGATCTAAAAACACAGAAAAAAATTATTAAAAATTGTCAATTATTGATTAAAAAGGGGAGAAACTAGGAAATATAATATACATCAGACCATTTTAGATATAATATTTAGATTTTTTAAAAATAAATTGATTAAAAGAACTGGATTAAAAGCCGTGAATATTCAGTTTTTTAAAGACCTAAAACAATGTTTGTTTAAGGTTTTTTTTTAAATATATTTTTAGATTTTATATAATGATTTTTGAACTAGAAACACGGTAAAAAATTGATTAAAAAATTACAATTATTTATTTATAAGGGGAAAATAAGGAAATGTAATATACGTTGGACCATTTTAGATATAATATTTAGATTTTTTTTAAAATAAATTAATTAAAAGAACTGGATTAAAAGACCGGAATATTCAGTTTTTTTGAAGATCTAAAACAATGTTTATTTTAGGGGTTTTTAAAATATATTTTTAAATTTTATAACATTAATTTTGAACTAAAAACGCTGAAAAAATTGATTAAAAAAGTAGAATTATTGATTTAAAAGGGGGGAAACCAGGAAATGTAATATACGTTGGACCATTTTAGATATAACATTTAGATTTTTTTTAAATAAATTGATTAAAAGAACTGGATTAAAAGCCTTGAATATTCAGTTTTTTGAAGATATAAAACAATGTTTATTTTAGGGTTTTTTTAAATATATTTTTAGATTTTATAAAATCATTTTTTAACTAAAAACACAGAAAAAAATGATGAAAAAACACAATTGTTGATTTAAAAGGGGGGAAACCAGGAAATTGAATATACATTGGACCATTTTATATATAATATTTAGATTTTTTTAAATAAATTGATTAAAAGAACTGGATTAAAAGCCTTGAATATTCAGTTTTTTTGAAGATCTAAAACAATGTTTATTTTAGGGTTTTTTTTAATATATTTTTAGATTTTATAAAATCATTTTTTAACTAAAAACACAGAAAAAACGGATTAAAAAATGACAATTATTGATTTAAAAGGGGGAAATAAGCAAATGTAATATACGTTGGACCATTTTAGATATAATATTTAGATTTTTTTTTAAATAAATTAATTAAAAGAACTGGATTAAAAGACCGGAATATTCAGTTTTTTTGAAGATCTAAAACAATGTTTATTTTAGTTTTTTTTTTAAATATATTTTATATTTTTTATAATAATTTTTGTAAATGAAACACAGAAAAAGATGGATGAAAAAATGACAATTATTGATTTAAAAGGGGGAAAATCAGGAAATGTAACCATTTTAGATATAATATTTAGATTTTTTTTGAATAAATGGATTAAAAGAACTGGATTAAAAGCCTTGAATATTCAGTTTTTTTTTTGAAGATCTAAAACAATGTTTATTTTAGGGTATTTTTAAATATATTTTTAGATTTTATAACATTAATTTTGAACTAAAAACACAGTAAAAAATTGATTAAAAAATTACAATTATTTATTTAAAAGGGGGAAATAAGGAAATGTAATATACATTGGACCATTTTAGGTCAAATTTTTAGATTTTTTCATCAATGGTTTAAAGGCACTTAATATTCAGTTTTTTATAGATCTAAAACAATGTTTATTTTAGGGTTTTTTTTAAATATATTTTACGATTTTATGAAATGATTTTTGAGCTAAAAATGAAGAAAAAATGGATGAAAAAATGTCTATTATTGATATAAAAGGGGGAAATCAGGAAATTTGATATACATTGGATCATTTTATATATAAGATTTAGATTTTTTTCAAATAAATTGATTAAAAGTCCCGATTATTGAGTTTTTTATAGATCTAAAACAATGTTTATTTTAGCTTTTTTAAATATATTTTTAGATTTTACAAAATGATTTTTTAACTGAAAACACAGAAAAAAAATTGATGAAAAAATTAAAATTATTTATTTAAAAGGGGGAAATCAGGAAATGTAATATACATTGGACCATTTTAGATATAATATTTTGATTTTTTTTAAATAAATTGATTAAAAGTCCTGAATATTCTGTTTTTAATAGATCTAAAATGATGTCTTTCTGAGCTTTTTCTAAATATATTTTAAGAATTTACAAAATGATTTTTGAACTAAAAATACAGAAAAAATGTATGAAAAACGGGGGAAAATCAGGAAATTTACTATATTTATAATATTTAATTTTTTTAAAATAAATTATTTAAAAGAACTGGATTAAAAGTCTCGAATCTTTATTTTTTTAGATTTGAAAAAATGTATATTTTAGTTTTTTAAATATATTTTTTAGATTTTACAAAATATTTTTTAACTAAAAACAATAAACATTCATAAAAAAATACAATTATTGATATAAAATGGGGAAAAATAAGGAAATTTAATATACATATATACTTTTCATTTAAATTTGATCCTAAAACAGAAAACAGCACTTATCATTTATTTTCCCGGGCCACAAAAAATGATGCGGTGGGCCAGATTTGGCCCGCGGGCCACCACTTTAACACCTGTGATTTAGACAAAACATGTCCGGGAAAAATTTAGATCATTTTTTAAAGGGATTCATTTGGAGTTTAACAACAATTAGGTCTATTACATATGTTTTTTGACCAAAATATTAAGTTTCAGCCCAGATACGAGTTAATTAGCATAAATTTAGCTTAACTGAGTTTGACAGCCTGGGTTAAAAAAACGACAAAAATAACTCAATACATGTAGCTAAAAACTTTAGAAATAATTAGCCTCATTACCAGCCACAAAGTTGTCATCAACTTTGACATGGCCAATAATCAAAAAATCCTGAATATGTATTAATTAATAAATCAAAAGTACAAATTCATACATAGACGAGTGACAAACTGCTCAATTTTCTTGGGTCATGAATAAAACTCTTTTGGAGGTTCTGAAAAATACATTACGAGTACAATGAATGGATTCACTTACGTCTGCATCGCATGGAAATTGACTTCTTTTGCATTGTTTTATTTATTAGAAGGTCGTTCATAAATCCAAACGTGGTTCCTGTCAGAAAACATAAAAAATGCCATATATGATATTTCGTGGAATTTGCTTTCTTTTAATATGTGATTCATCGGTAGAGCGAAAAACATTTCTAGATAAACCATTTTAATAATCTCAGGACAAGGTCAGTTTATCCATTCATATGCTAGTATTTAAAATGAGCTTAACTTATGGATAGGACATACCTGTCAATCTCAGCCAATTGCTTCCATTATTAATGATTACTATTCCCGTTATTAAGCAATAAAAAAACACATAGGGGCGCCCTTATGAATCTAAAATTTTCCCGAAAGTCTAGTCTGGACAAACTAGTCTAGTTAACCCTAACGCTAACCCTAAACATTTCATATTCAAACACACCCTAACCTAACCCTATTCCTAACCCTAACCATTTTGTATTTAAACACACCCTAACCCTAACCTAACTCTAACCCTAACCATAGCCCTAACCCTAGCCCTAACAGTAACCATAACCCCCTAACCCTAACAGTAACCCTAACCCTAGCAGTAACCCTAACCCCCTAACCCTTTAAACACGACATAACCCTAACCATTTTGTATTTAGCCACACCCTAACCCTAACAGTAACCCTAACCCCATAACCCTAACCCCAACCCTAACCATTTTGTATTTAAACACTCCCTAACCCTAACCTAACTCTAACCCTAACCATTTTGTATTTAAACAAACCCTAACCCTAGCCCTAACCCTAACAGTAACCATAACCCCCTAAGCCTAACAGTAACCATAACCCCCTAAGCCTAACAGTAACCATAACCCCCTAACCCTAACCCTAAAAGTAACCCTAACCCCCTAACCCTAACCCTACCCCTAACCCTTTAAACACACCATAACCCTAACCATTTTGTATTTAAACACACCCTAACCCTAACAGTAACCCTAACCCCTAACCCTAACCCCAACCCTAACCCCTAACCCTAACCCCAACCCTAACCATTTTGTATTTAAACACACCCTAACCCTAGCCCTAACCCTAACAGTAACCCTAACCCCCTAACCCTACCCCTAACAGTAACCCTAACCCTACCCCTAACTCTAACCCTAACTCTAACCCTAGCCCCAACCCTAACCATTTTTTATTTAAACACACCCTAACCCCCTAACCCTAACCATTTTGTATTTAAACACACCCTAACCCCCTAACCCTAACTCTAACCCTAACCATTTTGTATTTAAACCCACCCTAACCATTTTTTATTTAAACACACCCCAACCCTAACAGTAACCCTAACCCTAACCATAACCCTAAAAGTAACCCTAACCCTAACCATTTTGTATTTAAACACACCCTAACCCTAACAGTAACCCTAACCCGCTAACCCTACCCCTAACCCAAACTCTAACCGTAACCCTAGCCCCAACCCTAACCATTTTGTCTTTAAACACACCCTAACCCTAACAGTAACCCTAACCCCAACCCTACCCATTTTGTATTTAAACACACTCTAACCGTTTTGTATTTAAACACACCCTAACCGTTTTGTATTTAAACACATCCTAACCCTAAACCCCTAACTCTAACTGGACGTCCATGAGCGTTCAAAAATTGGACGTCCATGAGCGTCCAAAAATTGGACGTCCATGAGCGTCCAAAAATTTGATGTCCATGAACGTACAAAAATTGGACGTCCATGAACGTCCAAAAATTGGACGTCTATGAGCGTCCAAAATTTTGACGCCCAAAACATTTGGACGTCTATGAGCGTCCAATTTTTTGGGACATATATGAGCGTCTTAAGAACCACTCATCTGCCACGCCGCCCATTCATAGATATGAATCATTACATTTTATTATTAATAATTCATTTATGTGTAGTTAATCACTTCAAACAACTGACATTTCGTTGAAAAGGAAGTGAGGGCGCGACTTTCAAAATAATGGCATGTTTTTTGACAATGTAGCAAAATGACAACTTATTTCGAACTTTGCGTTTCCATATAAATCCTTATTGTAAATTAAAATGACCAAAAATGTTATTTAATATTTTCACATCAATTTCTGGGCAAAAAATGCTTGATTTTTTAGATTTATTTTTTCATAACTTTAATATCTGAGTCCAACTTAACCTCAAGAAGATTCTCATCATCCCCGAGTTGCCGGGTTGACAAACGAGATTGATAAATGGAAAGGTCTCCGCCTCCCCTCATGCCGGAACTCACCAGGGAAATCATTCTCAACAGTGGACGCCAATTCAGCAATTATTAAACAATTTAGCGTAAAGCACGTATCAGAGAAGAAGCAGAATTTCAAAAAAACAACAACTCCAATATCAACATATTTCCCTTATTTTTGATAACCAAACTCTCATGCCACTAATACCACTGCTGCTACTATTACTACTGCTACTACTACTACTACTACTACTACTGCTACTACTACTAATACTACTGCTGCTACTACTACTACTACTGCTGCTACTACTACTACTACTACTACTACTACTACTACTACTGTTGCTACTGCTACTACTACTGCTGCTACTACTGCTGCTGCTACTACTGCTGCTACTACTACTACTGCTGCTACTACTGCTGCTACTACTACTACTGCTGCTACTACTGCTGCTACTACTACTACTACTGCTACTACTACTACTACAGCTACTACTACTATTACTGCTGCTTCTACTACTACTACTACTACTACTACTACTTCTACTACTACTACTACTACTACTTCTACTACTACTACTACTACTACTACTACTACTACTGCTGCTTCTACTACTACTACTACTGCTGCTTCTACTACTACTACTACTGCTGCTTCTACTACTACTACTACTACTACTACTACTACTACTACTGCTGCTTCTACTACTACTACTACTACTACTGCTGCTTCTACTACTACTGCTGCTTCTACTACTACTGCTGCTACTACTACTGCTGCTACTACTACTGCTGCTTCTACTACTACTGCTGCTACTACTACTACTACTGCTGCTACTACTACTACTACTGCTGCTACTACTACTACTGCTGCTACTACTACTACTACTACTGCTGCTTCTACTACTACTGCTGCTACTACTACTACTGCTACTACTACTACTGCTACTACTACTGCTGCAAATCTTGCTTATTTAAAAAAAGTGTTTACATATATTTATTAACACCTGAATCTCCAATTGCTAGATGAGTAGTGTGAATCCCCATCCCATTATTTAATCATGTCAGTTCTGCAGCGCCGGTTGCCATGGCGATCTGCTTTATGGAAGACGGAACAATCGGCACCATAACAGAGATCCCAAGGTAACGCCACTTCAATAACACTCGCTTGTATCATCTGCGTGACTTAACACACTCTTTACAAAAGGCCATCTGTATTTACTCGCATATAAGCCGCCTCCTTCACGGATAAGCCGAACAACTTAAGCCTTAAAATGGTTGAATTTGACAATTTCTCTCGTATAAGCCGCCTCCCTATTGACAATTTTCAGCTCCGTATTCATGGGTTTTAATAGGGAGTACAAATGTGTTACTTTGAAGGGGAAATCTTAAGAAAAATGGTATTTCTGAAATATTTCATAGGAATAAAATGGATTAATGGAAATGACAATGATTGATTTGAAAGGGGGAAAATCAGGTAATTTAATATACATCATATTTAGATTTTTTTAAAGTAAATGGATCAAAAGAACTGGATTAAAATCCCTGATTATTCAATTTTTTATAGATCTAAAATAATGTTTATTTTAGCTTTTTTTAAATATATTTTTAGATTTTACAAAGTGATTTTTGAACTAAAAACACAGAATAAAATGATTAAAAAATGACAATTATTGATTAAAAAGGGGGGAAATCAGGAAATTTAATATACATCATATTTAGATTTTTTTAAATAAATAGATTAAAAGAACTGGATTAAAATCCCTGAATACTTTTTTATAGATGTAAAACAATGTTTATTTTAGTTTTTTTGAAATATATGTTTAAAGTTTACAATATTATTTTTGAACCAAAAGCATAGAAAAAATGATTAAAAAATGACAATGATTGATTTAAAAAGGAGAAAATCAGGAAATTTAATATAAATCATATTTAGATTTGTATAAAAAATAAATTGATTAAAAAACTGGATTAAAATCCCTAAATATTCAGTTTTTTATAGATCTAAAACAAAGTTTATCTTCATTATTTAATATATTTTTAGATTTTACAAAATGATTTTTGAACTAAAAACAAAAAAAATGATTAAAAAATGACAAATATTAATTTAAAATGAGGAAAATCAGGAACTTTAATATCCATCTATACTCTTCATTTTAATTTAATCCTAAAACAGAAAGTCGGCACTCATCATTGACTTTCCCTGGCCACACAAAATAACCCGACGTGCCAGATTTGGCCCCCGAGCCACCACTTTGACACATACACAAATATATATAGAAAAGACTGAGGAACACTGTAGAAATGGATGCTAAAATTTACAGCATTTTGTAATCTGGCAACGTCTCCAAAGCAATATTCCCATTGCCCTGGCTGGACCTGACTTCCTCCTCTTATTAAAGGTCCCCCATGAAAGAAAGATTGGTCGCCATACTTCCCGAAGCCCGATTTAACCAGAGCAAGGTCCAAGGTGACAATTGGCGGAGGGCTGTCGCTCTGGCCCGGATATATACAGTAAATGAACCTCTTGAGACAGTTTGGATGAGTCAATCCTTCATTTCTAGCGGCGGCAGAAAGGAGAGGATAATTGGCCGCTTCTCATGGCTGCCGTCAATTGCTCTGGGAGATGAAGAACAGTCATAAAGTCAAGAGTAACTAAGCACCTTGACTCGGACACACACAAAAAAAGAAAAAAAGCCCACTGGTACTTTAAGGACATGTTGTTTCTATGCCCGCAACCTCAATCTGACATTGTTATGAGCTTGTCCATCCTTCAAGTCCTTGCTTTTAGTGTCTAACGCATGGAAAAAGATGGCCGACAAGCACAAACCAAGTCTTCCTTGATATATTTAGTAAAGGGAGAGCAGATATTATTGAGTATATTTGTATGTAAATCATTAAGACTGGAGCCCAGGGCTAATGTCCATCTTTATTTCCTTGATATAAACAACGACACATACTAGACACACATGCAAAGAGTTTTAAAGAGGCCAAGAGGATTTCCTTTCACTTATTCAATGTTGACTACTACTTATTTATTACCAATCAAATCAATCAAAAGGCTTTATTATCGTTATACAGAGCTGCGTATAATGAAATGGGTGGTGCTACTCCACAAAGTGCATTTTCACAGTGCTACAATTACTAGTACTAATACTACGGCCACTAGTACTACTACTACCACGACAAATACTAGTACTACTACAATCACTAGTGCTACTACTACCACAATCAATACTACTACTACTAATACTACCACGACTAGTGCTACTACTACTACCATGACCAATACTACTACTACCAACTCTACCAATACTACTAACACCACGACTACTATCATTAACACTTCTACTACTACTACTACCACCAACACTATCATTAACACTTCTACTACTACCACCAACACTACTATCATTAACACTTCTACTACAACTACCAACACTACCACTACTACTACCGCCACTACTACTATCATTAACACTTCTACTACTACTACCACCAACACTATCATTAACACTTCTACTACTACCACCAACACTACTATCATTAACACTTCTACTACTACTACCACCAACATTACTATCATTAACACTTCTACTACTACTACCACCAACATTACTATCATTAACACTTCTACTACTACTATCAACACTACCACTACCACTACTACTACCACCAACATTACTATCATTAACACTTCTACTACTACTATCAACACTACCACTACTACTACCACCACTACTACTATACTTAACACTTTTACTACTACTAGCAACACAACCACTTACCACTACTACTATCAACACTATCACTACCACTACTACTACCACCACTACTACTATACTTAACACTTTTACTACTACTAGCAACACAACCACTTACCACTATTACTATCATTAACACTTTTACTACTACTCCTACTACTACTACTACTACTACTCCTACTACTACTACTACTACTCCTACTACTACTACTACTACTACTACTACTACTACTATTACTACTACTACTCCTACTCCTACTACTACTACTACTACTACTACTACTACTACGAATACTACGAATACTACAACTACTATCATCACTACCACCACTTCTCCTACCACCACTACTACCACTACAACTACTACCACCGCTACTACGACTAACACCAACACCACTACTACTAACACCACTTCTCCTACCACCACTACTACCACCGCTACTATGACTAACACTACCACCACTACTACTACCACAACTTCTTCTACTACTACTACCACCGCTACTACGACTAACACTTACACTACTACTACTGCTACCACTACTACCTCTACCAACACTACTACCACTACTACTACTACCAATAAAAGAAACTCATTCTTAATAAATGTTTTGAGAAAGAAAACAAATATCTCACAAAAGTTATAAATTCACATTAGGGGTCATCCAAGAAAAAAAAATGGAATATACTCAGTCAAAAGTAAATCATTTGTGCTAGCGTCATCATGACATTTGTATATTGATGGAGACTCAAGATGTTTTTTTCTTTTGTTATTTTCATGCTTGAAGTGCTCTTTTGCCATTTCTTTCAAAAATAATGTCTATGTTTGGATTTGAAGGGCTCTTTCCAGTAGCAAACTCATATTGTACCTGATGAAAAATTATATATGACAATAACCTTTGATATTCTTCCCGCTGGGATCGTAATGCTCCCATTGGCTGGTGGATTCAGAAAAGGAGGATTTACATTTTTCGCTCATAACATAAACAAATTTAAATTAACTTGGAATCTGATGCAGACACACTCAAAAATAAGTTGAATCTAACCTTACAAAAAACTAATTATAATTTTGTTTTAAAACTTTAGACATTTCTTCTGGTTCTATATGTCCCGCCTCCACCCTGATTTTCAGACTCGTATCTCAAAATAAATATTTGCTCTAAATTTTACTCGTATCTCAAGACAAATATTTGCCAAAAATTTTACTCATATCTCAAGATAAATATTTCTTCCAAATTTTACTCGCATCTCAAAATAAACATTGCTCAAAATTGTACTCGTATCTCAAACTAAATATGTACTCAAAATTTTACCTGTATTTAAATAAAATGCTCAAAATTTGACTCGTATCTCAAGACAATTATTTCCTCCAAATTTTACTCGCATCTCAAAATAAATATTGCTCAAAATTTTACTCGTATCTCAAGATAAATATTTGCTCAAAATTTCATTTGTATCTCAAAATAACTATTTGCTCAAAAATGTACCTGTATATCAAAAAAATATTTGCTCTAAATGTTACTCGTATCTCAAAATAAATATTTGCTCAAAAATTTACTCCTATCTCCAAACAAATGTTTTCTCAAAATCTTACTCTTATCTCAAGATAAATATTTGCCCAAAATTGTATTCGTATCTCAAGATAAATATTTGCTCCAAATTTTACTCGTATCTTGAGGTAAATACCTGCTCAAAATTTTACTCGTATCTCGAGGTAAATACCTGCTCAAGGTTTTACTCGTATCTCAAGATAAATATTTCCTCCAAATTTTACTCGTGTCTCAAAATAAACATTGCTCAAAATTTTACTCGTTTCTCAAGATAAATATTTGCTCCAAATTTTACTCGTATCTCAAAATGAATACTTGCTCCAAATTTTACTTGTATCTCAAAATAGTTTTTTCTCAAAATTTCACTCAAATCTCAAAACAAATATTTGATCAAATTTTCCTTGCATCTCAAGATAAATATTTGCTCAACATTTTACTCGTACCTCAAAACAAATATTTGCTCAAAATTGTACTCGCATCTCAAGATAAATATTTGCTCAAAATTTTACTCGTATCTCAAGGTAAATACCAGCTCAAAATTTGACTTGTATCTCGAAGGTAAATTATCTGCTCAAAATTTTACTCGTATGTCAAGGTAAATACCAGCTCAAAATTTGACTTGTATCTCAAAGGTAAATTACCTGCTCAAAATTTTACTCGTATGTCAAGGTAAATATCTGCTCAACATTTTACTCATATCTCCAAACAAATATTTGTTCAACATTTGACTCGTATCTCAAACTAAATACTTGGTCAAAATTCTACTCGTATCTCCAAATAAATATATTCTCATGTTTTTTACTCGTATCTCAAATTTCTCGTATGCCGGGGCACTCGTATGTCAAGGTAAATATCTGCTCAACATTTTACTCGTACCTCAAAACAAATATTTGCTCAAAATTGTACTCGCATCTCAAGCTAAATATTTGCTCAAAATTTTACTCGTATCTCCAGGTAAATACCAGCTCAAAATTTGACTTGTATCTCAAAGGTAAATTACCTGCTCAAAATTTTAATCGTATGTCAAGGTAAATATCTGCTCAACATTTTACTCATATCTCCAAACAAATATTTGTTCAACATTTGACTCGTATCTCAAACTAAATACATGGTCAAAATTCTACTCGTATCTCCAAATAAATATTTTCTCAATTTTTTTACTCGTATCTCAAATTTCTCGTATGCCGGGACACTCGTATGTCAAGGCACCACTTTATACTGAAAATCCGAGCAGACGTTAACCCAGATGTTAAACAGACTCTGCCAAGAGATGCGTGACCGGCGCCATGACGCGGACCGATTACCCCGAGATCGCCCACCACCTGGATCCTGACCATCTAAATAAAAAATGATTGACAGGAGTGGTTAGCAGCATCCATCATCATTTGCCTCCTCCCATTAAGACTCTGTGTCTAATTGAGCTCTTGGCTAAGGTCAAAATGATGCTAACGTTCCGTTGCAATGGCAGGAATAATAGCCTTACCTCACCACAATTAGGCGCACCCTCGTTTATTTGCGTGCATTACGTTTTCCCCGCGGGGTGATTAATCCTCGCCGTTTGGGGCGAGAATGTCGCTAAGTTAAATGCCGTTCGATTTTTTATCTAGTTGCTTCACGGGTTGCTTTAACGAATATCTGTTTTTTTTTTGATAAATGGATTAAAAGAACTGGATTAAAAGCCCTGAATATTCAGTTTTTTTTTGTAGATCTAAAACAATGTTTATTTTAGCTTTTTTTAAATATATTTTTAGATTTTACAAAATTATTTTTGAACTAAAAACACCGAAAAAAATGATTAAAAATGAAAATTATTGATTTAAAAGGAGGAAAATCAGGAAAATTAATATATATCTATACCAAGGGTACCAAGCTTTTTTAAAATATACTTTTAGATTAAAAAAAAAATGATTTTTGAACTAAAAACACAGAAAAAAAAATGATTAAAAAATGACAATTATTGATTTAAAAGGGGGAAAATTATTATACATCTATACCAAGGGTACCGAGCTTTTTTTAAATATAATTTTATATTTAAATATCTGATTTTTGAACTAAAAACGTGGAAAAAAATGATTAAAAAATGACAAATATTCATTTAAAAGGGGGAGAATTATTATACATCTATACCAAGGGTACCAAGCTTTTTTAAAATATATTTTTACATTTAAATATCTGAATTTTGAACTAAAAACGCAGAAAAAACTGATTAAAAAATTACAATTATTCATTTAAAAGGGGGAAAATTATTATACATCCATACCAAGGGTACCAAGCTTTTTTAAAATATATTTTTACATTTAAATATCTGATTTTTGAACTAAAAACGCAGAAAAAAATGATTAAAAATGACAATTATTGATTTAAAAGGGGGAAAATTATTATACATCTATACCAAGGGTACCAAGCTTTTTTTAAATATAATTTTATATTTAAATATCTGATTTTTGAACTAAAAACGTGGAAAAAAATGATTAAAAAATGACAAATATTCATTTAAAAGGGGGAGAATTATTATACATCTATACCAAGGGTACCAAGCTTTTTTAAAATATATTTTTACATTTAAATATCTGATTTTTGAACTAAAAACGCAGAAAAAATGATTAAAAAATGACAATTATTCATTTAAAAGGGGAAAAAATATTTCACATCTATACCAAGGGTGCCAAGCTTTTTTAAAATATATTTTTACATTTAAAATAATGATTTTTGAACTAAAAACACAGAAAAATGATAAAAAATGACAATTATTCATTTAAAAGGGGGAAAATTATTATACATCTATACCAAGGGTACCAAGCTTTTTTAAAATATATTTTAACATTTAAAATTTTGATTTTTGAACTAAAAACACAGAAAAATGATTAAAAAAGTACAATTATTCATTTAAAAGGGGGAAAATTATTATACATCTATACCAAGGGTACCAAGCTTTTTTAAAATATATTTTAACATTTAAAATTTTGATTTTTGAACTAAAAACACAGAAAAATGATTAAAAAAGTACAATTATTCATTTAAAAGGGGGAAAATTATTATACATCTATACCAAGGGTATCAAGCTTTTTTAAAATATATTTTAACATTTAAAATTTTGATTTTTGAACTAAAAACACAGAAAAATGATTAAAAAAGTACAATTATTCATTTAAAAGGGGGAAAATTATTATACATTTATACCAAGGGTACCAAGCTTTTTTAAAATATATTTTAACATTTAAAATTTTGATTTTTGAACTAAAAACACAGAAAAAAATGATTAAAAAATTACAAATATTCATTTAAAAGGGGGAAAATTATAATACATCTATACCAAGGGCACCAAGCTTTTTTTAAATATATTTTTACATTTAAATATAAGATTTTTGAACTAAAAACGCAGAAAAAATGATTAAAAAATTACAATTATTCATTTAAAAGGGGGAAAATTATTGTACATCTATACCAAGGGTACAAAGCTTTTAAAAAAAATATATTTCTAGATTTTACAAAATGATTTTTGAAACAGAAAAATATATATTTTTGAACTAAAAACACAGAAAAAAAATCGATCAAAAAATTACAATAATTGATTTAAAAGTAATTGGATTTAGATTTAAAAATAAATTTTATATACATCAGACAATTTTACATACAAGCAGATTTTTGAACTAAAAACAGAAAAAAATCGATCAAAAAATTATAATTATTGATTTAAAAGGGGGAAAATCAGGAAATTTAATATACATCTATACTCTTCATTTTATTTTGATCCTAAAACAGAGAGTCGGCACTCATGATTTACTTTCCCGGGCCACACAAAATGATGCGGCGGGCCAGATTTGGCCCGCGGACCACCACTTTGACACCTGCAATCTAGCACATTTTCATTCCTCTCCGGCTTGTTAAGCAATGAAGGACAAAAGATAGCGTCTCTATATTTAGCAAGAGGAAAATAAGTTGCGATGCTCTGGATGCAAATAGTCTCATTTCCGCCTCGTACCGCATCGGTGACGGAGGAAATTTAGCAGATGAGGAAAAGCCGGGAGACTTGGTTAGAAAAAGGCCAGGGCACAAACATATTTTCAATATAAATGCTTCTATCGGTCCATTTTCAATAGGCCGAGTGTAATATTGTTGAGAGTCACTGCTGTGTGATGATAACGTAGCCGTGTGATGCGCAATCAACAGCCAGCCTGTGTGTAGAAATTGCTCAAACATAATTGGAATTCAGTCTTTTGGAAGAGGGGAGCCGCCGCCGCGGCTACGTTTCGGGGGATTATTTCGTGACCGCCGCCAAATTTCTGTCATAAATAAAAGCCTGGATCAAACACCTGCCTGTGTGTGTGTGTGTGTGTGTGGGGGGGGGGGGTGGATGCAATCAACTACCAAAGTGTAAATAAATCGATGGATAACAATAGAATTAGAAGAGGTACCTGCAATGAAGGGTGTATCCGAAAAATAGTTTTAAATTTAAGGTACACAGAGTTATGTGGTGGTAGTGGTCATCGTAGTAGTAGTTGTAGTAGCAGTAGTAGTTATAGTTGTGGTGGTAGAAGTAGTGGTAGTGGTAGTAGTAGTAGCAGTCGAAGTAATAGTAGCAGTTGAAGTAGTCGTAGCAGTTGAAGTAGTAGTAGTAGTAGCAGTCGAAGTAGTAGTAGCAGTCGAAGTAGTAGAAGCAGTCGAGGTAGTAGTAGTAGCAGTCGAAGTAGTAGTAGCAGTCGAAGTAGTAGTAGCAGTCGAAGTAGTAGTAGCAGTCGAATTAGCAGTAGCAGTTGAAGTAGTAGTAGCAGTCAAAGTAGTAGTAGTAGTAGTAGCAGTTGAAGTAAGAGTAACAGCAGTCGAAGTAGTAGTAGTAGTAGCAGTCAAAGTAGTAGTAGTAGCAGTTGAAGTAGTAGTAGCAGCAGTCGAAGTAGTAGTAGCAGTTGAAGTAGTAGTAGCAGCAGTCGAAGTAGTAGTAGCAGTCAAAGTTGGGTTTTTGTAGCGATAGCAGTAGTACTAGCAGTAGTAGTATTTGTAGCGATAGCAGTAGTAGTATTTGTAGCGATAGCAGTAGTACTAGCAGTAGTAGTATTTGTAGCGATAGCAGTAGTACTAGCAGTAGTACTAGCAGTAGTAGTATTTGTAGCGATAGCAGTAGTACTAGCAGTAGTACTAGCAGTAGTAGTATTTGTAGCGATAGCAGTAGTACTAGCAGTAGTAGTATTTGTAGCGATAGCAGTAGTACTAGCAGTAGTACTAGCAGTAGTAGTATTTGTAGCGATAGCAGTAGTACTAGCAGTAGTACTAGCAGTAGTACTAGCAGTAGTAGTATTTGTAGCAATAGCAGTAGTAGTATTTGTAGCGATAGCAGTAGTAGTACTAGTACTAGTAGTAGTATTTGTAGTGATAGCAGTAGTAGTAGTACTAGCAGTAGTAGTATTTGTAGCGATAGCAGTAGTAGTACTAGTACTAGTAGTAGTAGTATTTGTAGTGATAGCAGTAGTAGTAATACTAGTACTAGCAGTAGTAGATGCAGTAGTATTTGAAGCAATAGCAGTAGTAGATGTAGTAGTATTTGTAGCAATGGCAGTAGTAGATATAGTAGTATTTGTAGCAATAGCAGTACTTTTTATTAATAAAATAAAATATTGTGTATTTTTGGGACTATTCGTGGCAGCAGCCAAAGAATATACACTGATAAAATTATATATATATTGAAGTCTCATTGGCAAATAAGTTCTATTTTTGTGAGGATATTTTTTTTTTACCAACAACAAACAGATTGAAGTTAACAACACTAAAATGGAGAACAACACACTAAAATTGGAATTTTTTAACAAAAAAGGTTTTTCAGATAAAAATTGTTTAATAAGAAAACTACATAACTGGCTGGTTATATTAAAAAAAAAAAGATTTTGCAAGCCCAGCCAAACTATTTTTTAAAAAAAGTGGATAATACTGCTAACACACAAGGGCACATTGTCTTTTATTGCAAAATGACTTTGGTGCCTCTTTAATGTTGTGGTAAAATTGCCGCTATTCATAATTGCAAATTGTTACTTAAAACTAAACCAAAAAAAATCACTTGACCATGTATTTTGGCTCACCTGATACTTACTGGTAATTACGAAGTCATTTCCCCAAAATGTTATTACAGAAATCCAAAAGCAACTCTAATGGTCAAATCATTATCTTTAAATCCCAAAAGCCGCGATCGGCTGTCCACGGATTCGACCCCAAAAGTCAGCAAGGATAAGCTGCGGCACCCCCCGCGACCGTTGTGATGATTAAATGCTTCAGAAAATGAATGGATGAATGAATGAAGGAATGAATGGATACATGAATGAATGAATGAATGGATAAATTGATAAATGCATGAATGAATGGATACATGAATGAATGAATGGATAAATGGATAAATGAAGGAATGAATGGATAAATGAATGAATGGATAAATTAATGAGTGGATAAATGAATGAATGAATAAATGAATGAATGACTGAATGGATAAATGAATGAATGGATAAATGGATAAATGAAGGAATGAATGGATAAATGAATGAATGGATAAATTAATGAGTGGATAAATGAATGAATGAATAAATGAA
Organism: Stigmatopora nigra; assembly: GCF_051989575.1. NCBI lineage: Eukaryota > Metazoa > Chordata > Actinopteri > Syngnathiformes > Syngnathidae > Stigmatopora > Stigmatopora nigra. Next base: position 1,250,299 of record NC_135508.1, on the reverse strand, counting down.
TGAATGACTGAATGGATAAATGAATGAATGGATAAATGGATAAATGAAGGAATGAATGGATAAATGAATGAATGGATAAATTAATGAGTGGATAAATGAATGAATAAATAAATGAATGAATGACTGAATGGATAAATGAATGAATGGATAAATGAGTGAATCGACAAATGAATGAGTGAATCGACAAATGAATGAATGAATGGATAAATGAATGAATGAATCGACAAATGAATGAATGAATGGATAAATGACTGAATGGATAAATGAATGAATGGATAAATGAATGAGTGAATCGACAAATGAATGAATGAATGGATAAATGACTGAATGGATAAATGAATGAATGGATAAATGAATGAATGAATCGACAAATGAATGAATGGATAAATGAATGAATGACTGAATGGATAAATGAATGAATGGATAAATGAATGGACAAATGAATGAATGGACAAATGAATGAATAGACAAATGAATGAATGGATAAATAAATGAACGGATAAATGAATGTATGAATGAATGAATGGATAAATGAATGAATCCCAAATGCTGTGATCGGCTGTCCACCAATTCGATCCTGAAAGTCATTAACGGATAGGCTCTGGCACCCCCCGCGACCCTTGTGAGGATGAAACGGTTCAGAAAATGAATGAATGAATTCCACCTGTCCAAAGGAGTAAGTGGAGCTCTTTTGTCCAAGAAATGAAGACATTGCGATCCCAGAATTCCACTCGCTGGCCGTTGCAAATAATTAGACCCAAACCCAATAGAGCTCACAATGTATATTTAGTCTCATTCTAAGTGGGAATTTGTAATGTTTGTCTGCTTTTCCCCAATGCTTCTTACCTATGTGGCCTCGAAGATTAGTCATAATTACCGTCACTCCCGCCAGATTTCTCGATGTCCAGTCACCATGGAAACTCGTGGCCTTTCCGACAAAATGGCACGCCCGGAAAAGAGAGAAATCATCCAATTAAATACTATATGTTCCAATAAAAACATGTGGCAATATATTCACAAATATACTTTTTGATAGCAACACTATTATTTGTCGTTAATTCACTTTGACCGGGAGAGAAAAGGGATTTGACGTATATACAGTAAAGTGCCATTGGAGGGAGGTCTTTTAATATTTTAGTATTGGTCCAATATTCAACGCATGTACTCGCATTCATTCAAATTCCAAAATTCGTTCAAATCCCAAAATGTGTTCCACACCGAAATTTGTTCCAATTCCGAAATTTGTTCCAATTCCGAAATTTGTTCCAATTCCGAAATTTGTTCCAATTTTGAAAATTTGTTCCAATTCCGAAAAGTTGTTCCAATTCCAAAACTTGTTCTACTTCTGAAATTTGTTCTACTTCTAAAATTTGTTCTACTTCTGAAATTTGTTCTACTTCTGAAATTTGTTCTACTTCTGAAATTTGTTCTACTTCTGAAATTTGTTCTACTTCTGAAGTTTGTTCTACTTCTGAAGTTTGTTCTACTTCTGAAATTTGTTCTACTTCCGAAGTTTGTTCGTATTCTGAAATTTGTTCTAATTCCGAAATTTGTTCGTATTCTGAAATTTGTTCTACTTCCGAAATTTGTTCGTATTCTTAAAATTTGTTCTACTTCAGAAATGTGTTCTTATTCTGAAATTTGTTTGGATTCCAAAATTTGTTCCAATTCTGAAATGTGTTCATATTCTGAAATTTGTCCCAATTCCGAAATGTGTTCCAATTCCGAAATTTGTTCCAATTCCAAAATTTGTTCCAATACCAAAATCTGTTCATATTCCAAAATTTGTTCCAATTCCAAAATTTGTTCCAATACCAAAATCTGTTCATATTCCAAAAGTTGTTCCAATTCCGAAATTTGTTCCAATTCCAAAATTTGTTCCAATACCAAAATCTCTTCATATTCCAAAAGTTGTTCCAATTCCGAAATTTGTTCCAATTCCAAAATTTGCTCCAATACCAAAATCTCTTCATATTCCAAAAGTTGTTCCAATTCCGAAATTTGTTCGAATTCCAAAAGAAAATTCAAATTCAAGGACAACAAAACTCAGAACTTTTGGATTGAATCTGGATTTGTTGGATGTCTAAATCCTTTGATAACCCCGGTTTTTCTATCATTCCAAACGTGATGTGGTACAATTTCATAGTGACACGGCAGTAGTACACACAATTTGAAATGATCAAAAAACATAAAAATACAGGAAAAACAAGTTGACAGATATGTTAAATCAACACCATAAGAACACGATCACTACATTGCTGTTATTTACCTATCACGGCAAATCTTGGAACCAAGAACCCACGTTAAACGAGGTATTACTGCATTACTAACACTATTCTAAAATGACACAAGGGATGGTTGGCTACCAAAACACAAGTTGAGTTATTTATTTTTTTTTTTTGCTTGGCTTCACCATTCGCGCTTAGTCTAGCTGGCCAGCAGGGGCACGGCCTGTTAATTAAACAAGCTGGAAATGGACTCCATGAAATGTTAATTAGGTTGTAAATGAAAGTGAGGTGGGCTGTATAGGGTCTGACCTGATAAAGTGGAGCTACGCATGTGTGGGTGTTCCTTCGTCTGTGAGCTTCGGGCAGACGCAGATAATGAGCTCAGTCACTTTGGACTAGAGAGAAGGAATATTGGACCTGGACCAGGACTTCACCCAGAGCCTGCAAATGTGGCACCGGGCTCAAACAAATGAATGAAAGTCGGCTCAAAAAAAATCCAAAAGTAGTTGATCGTCAAAAACTTCCAAGGATTTTATCTCAAACACTGAATGCCGACGTTTTTTTTTTTTAAACCTGGTTTTATAACATGGTTGGCAGAGAAACTTTTCTTCAATAGTTTTTAATTTGCCAACTAAAATGAAAAGGATACATGTAGCAGTGTGTTATTTGAAAGATGACAGTATAGTAAGGCTTTAAAAGTAGTAGTAGTAGTATTGGTAGTGGCAGTAGTAGTATTGGTAGTGGTGGTAGTAGTATTGGTAGTGGTGGTAGTAGTAGTAGTAGTAGTAGTAGTATTGGTAGTGGTAGTAGTAGTAGTTTTGGTAGTGGTAGTAGTAGTAGTAGTAGTATTGGTAGTGGTGGTAGTAGTAGTATTGGTAGTAGTAGTAGTAGTAGTATTGGTAGTGGTGGTAGTAGTAGTAGTAGTGGCAGTGATGGTAGTAGTAGTAGTAGTATTGGCAGTGGTGGTAGTAGTAGTATTAGTAGTAGTATTGGCAGTGGTGGTAGTAGTAGTAGTATTGGCAGTGGTGGTGGTAGTAGTAGTAGTAGTATTGGCAGTGGTGGTAGTAGTAGTAGTAGTAGTATTGGCAGTGGTGGTAGTAGTAGTTGTAGTAGTAGTATTGGCAGTGGTAGTAGTAGTAGTATTGGCAGTGGTGGTAGTAGTAGTTGTAGTAGTAGTATTGGCAGTGGTAGTAGTAGTAGTAGTAGTAGTAGTAGTATTGGCAGTGGTGGTAGTAGTAGTATTGGTAGTGGTGGTAGTAGTAGTAGTATTTGTAGTGGTGGTAGTAGTAGTAGCAGTATTGGTAGTAGTAGTAGTAGTAGTAGTAGTAGTAGTATTGGTAGTAGTAGTAGTAGTATTAGCAGTGATAGTAGTAGTAGTAGTATTGGTAGTAGTAGTAGTAGTATTGGCAGTGATAGTAGTAGTAGTAGTATTGGTAGTGGTGGTGGTAGTAGTAGTAGTATTGGTAGTGGTGGTAGTAGTAGTAGTAGTAGTAGTATTGGCAGTGGTGGTATTAGTAGTAGTAGTAGTGGTGGTAGTAGTAGTAATATTGGTAGTGGTGGTAGTAGTAGTAGCAGTATTGGTAGTAGTAGTAGCAGTAGTAGTAGTAGTAGTAGTAGTATTGGTAGTGGTAGTAGTAGTAGTATTGGCAGTGATGGTAGCAGTAGTAGTAGTAGTATTGGTAGTGGTGGTGGTAGTAGTAGTAGTATTGGCAGTGGTGGTAGTAGTTGTAGGAGTAGTTGTATGTATGTATCATATCATATATCATAAAGTGCCATATTTGTCAAGCCAAACTACAACATTTCTTATTTCAAATCATATACTATTATTATTATATCTATCCTTATAGCCAAATACTTTTGAATCTGCGTAATCCTTTGAACTGCCTCTTTTGTACTCTTGTACGCAATTCTATCGTTTGATTTGTGTGGCAAAACTGCTATTGGGAATATAAATGACTGTTGCTGAATAAAATAGAAGAAAAGAATAACATACAAAAGTGCCAAAGTAGGTCAGTCAATGTAGAATTCCTAATAAGAATACGAACATCCATTTTGTATAAAAATCCACCTTTTTGCACTTTACTTTAACATCATTTCACCTCGGTTCTGATTTGCTTTTTTTTCTTGGTTTCGTTTGTGTTCTCGCCTTTCACTGGAGGCGCTTGTTCTGAGTACCACAACACAGTCGTACCCGCAGGTGGATTATGTTAGCCCCCGCATTTTGTAAGGTGAATGAATGCCATGTAGTTTTTCAACAAAAAAATGTGTTTCAGGAAATATAAAACACTGAAAAAATTCATACTAACAATCATTACGCTTTTAACGGGATATTAAAAGTGGTGTTGACAGCCTCAGTTAACGTAAATAACCTGTCACAGTTGCTTAGTTGTTGTATTACTGTATTTACTCGCATATAAGCCGCTTTTGTCGGATGAAAAAAATGACTGAATTGAAGGTACGGCTTATATGTGCATAAAAACATGACATGCATGGAACTATATGTTGACGGAGCCGTGACATGATTCATGAAAAAAACATATCTTGCATAAAATGCAAAATGTTCCCATCAGTATTCAGGTACGGCTTATATGCGAATAAATACACTAGACTTGACAAAAAAAACTGCATTTTGATGGCATTAGTAGTTATTGTAGTGGTGGGACCAGTAGGAGTGTTAGTAGTAGTAGTAGCAGTCAAAGATGTAATAGTAGTGGTAGGGTTTGTAGTAATTGTAGTGGTGGGACCAGTAGTAGTAGTAGTAGTAGTAGTAAGTAGTAGCAGTCGAAGATGTAATAGTAGTGGTAGGGTTTGTAGTGATTGTAGTGGTGGGACCAGTACGAGTAGTAGTAGTAAGTAGTAGCAGTCGAAGACTCAGTAGTAGTGGTAGCGATAACAGTGGTATTAGTAGTACTAGTAGTAATAGTAGTTGTAGTGGTAGTAATAGTTGAAGTGGCAGTAATAGTTGTAGTGGTAGTAATTTTTGTAGTTGTAGTATTAGTTGCAGTGGTAGTACTAATAGCTATAGTAGCAGTATTTGTAGTGGCAGTAGTAATAGTAGCAGTAGTAGTTTCAGGAGTAGTAGTAGTAGCAGTAGTACCAGTAGTAGTAGTAGTAGTAGTAGTAGTAATAGCAGCAGTAGTAGTAACAGTAGCAGTAGTAGTAACAGTTTTAGTAGTAGTAACAATAGTAGTAGTAGTAGTAGTAACAGTAGTAGTAGTAACAGTAGTAGTAGTAGTAGTAACAGTAGTACCAGTAGTAGTAGTAACAGTATATGTAGTAGTAGTTATATGTAGTAGTAACAGTAGTAGTAGTAACAGTAGTAGTAGTAGTAGTAACAGTAGTAGTAGTAACAGTAGTAGTAGTAGTCGTAGTTGTAGCAGTAGTAGTAGTAGTTGTAGCAGTAGTAGCAGTAGTAGTAGTTGTAGTAGTTGTAGCAGTAGTAGCAGTAGTAGCAGTAGTAGCAGTAGTAGCAGTAGTAGCAGTAGTAGCAGTAGTAGCAGTAGTAGCAGTAGTAGTAGTACTAGCAGTAGTAGATGTAGAAGTAGCAGTAGTAGCAGTAGTAGCAGTAGTAGTAGTACTAGCAGTAGTAGATGTAGAAGTAGTACTAGCAGCAGTAGATGTAGTAGTAGTACTAGCACTAGCAGTAGTAGATGTGGTAATAGTAGTAGCACTAGCAGTAGTAGATGTAGTAGTAGTACTAGCACTAGCACTAGTAGATGTAGTAGTAGTACTAGCACTAGCAGTAGTAGATGTAGTAGTAGTACTAGCACTAGCAGTAGTAGATGTAGTAGTAGTAGTAGCACTAGCACTAGTAGATGTAGTAGAAAATCGAGGGGAAAAGGTATAAATTGCCAGGTATTTGAAAAGCCAGTCCCGATTCCGTCTGTGTTTTTTTGCATCCCTAAAAAGGCCAAACAAATCAAAATCATTCCGATGTCAGCGCCTCATGTTTAACAAGCGAGACTGATAACTCTTTCAATAAATCACGGCATTCTTTTCTTGCAGCTGGCAAGAATAAAAAACGATTAAAAAAATAAATAAAAAAAAGTCAGCCAGGTCCATTCAAGGACAGCAAAAAAAGCCGACGTGGGCGGAACCTTTTACTGGGCACAAATAGGTTCTATTAAATATTCACCTAAGCACATGTCTGGAGAAGTGCAGGTCTTAATAATCCATGAGATCTTGAAGCCACTTGTCTACCAAAAAATGGCCGATCTTCAGGTGTTTTTTTTGTAGTTTAAATAAAGTTTGGGTAATAAAGTATTTTCATTTTGGGGGGATAAGCACCACCAGCGTACTTTCTTGACTTGCCAAAAAATGAAAGTAGGTCAAGTGAAAAGGAAATAGGATTTATTTTAATTATGAATTTTTTTGAGTCTCGTTTAATGCACGTTATTTGGGGAATTTATTCAAAATGGCGGAGGTTTTTATTTTTTTATTTTTAATCTTTGGAGGAAAGACAATAATTGGGGTAAGTGGGTTTTTTTTAAAGATGGTTCTGGAATTAGTTTACTGAGTTGGGTCTATTTGGATTACTTTATTTTTTTAAGTATTATTAGCTATCTCTGACTAGAAGACATAAAATTGCTTAAAAATGGCCGATTTTGACAATTTCTCTCGTATAAGCCGTACCCTGATTGACAATTTTTACCTCCATATTCATGGTTTTAATAGAATAGGGTTGTCAAACTCGGGTTGGTTTAACGTCAACTTGATTTCATGTGGGCCAGACCATTTTAGATATAATATTTTGATTCATTTTTTAATAAATGGATTAAAAGAACTGGATTAAAATTCCTGAATATTCAGTTTTTTTTATAGATTTAAAACAATCTTTATTTTAGCTTTTTTTAAATATATTTTTAGATTTTACAAAATTATTTTTGTACTAAAAACATTCAACAAATTGATTAAAAAATGACAATGATTGATTTAAAAGGGGGAAAATCAGGAAATTTAAAATACATACATTATATTTAGATTTTTTTTTTATAAATGGATTAAAAGAACTGGATTAAAATTCCTGAATATTCCGATTTTTATAGATCTAAAACAATGTTTATTTTAGCTTTTTTAAAATATATTTTTAGATTTTACAAAATGATTTTTGAACTAAAAACACAGAAAAAATGGATTAAAAAATTACAATTATTGATTTAAAAGGAAGAAAAATCAGGAAATTTAATATACATCATACTTATATATATTTTTTACATAAATGGATTAAAAGACCTGAATATTCATTTTTTTATAGATCTAAAACAATGTTTATTTTAGCTTTTTTAAAATTTTTAGACTTTACAAAATGATTTTTGAACTAAAAACAGAAAAAATGGATTAAAAAAATTACAATTATTGATTAAAAGGGGAAAAATCATGAAATGTAAAATACATTATACTTGGAATTTTTATTTATGAATGGATTAAAAGCCCTGAATATTCAGTTTTTATAGATCTAGAACCAAGTTTAAGCTTTTTAAAATATATTTTTAGATTTTACAAAATGATTTTTGAACTAAAAACACAGAAAAAATGGATTTAAAAAAATACAATCATAGATTTAAAAGGGGGAAAATCAAGACATTTAATATACATCATACTTAGATTTTTTTCGATTTTTGTATCGAACCCACGAGCCTAAAACTGTGACACTAAATTGCTAACCACTCCACCATCGCGCCTTATTTATAAAATACTCCAGAAAAAAAGTATTTCACATCAATAAAATCAAGAATGAGAACAAAAATCCAAACAATAACACCACTAATAAAACAGTAGCAGACGATCGAACTGAGCTGAAAGCCGAAAAAAATAATAAAAATATGAATTTTAAAATCTGACGGCAAGGGATCTTCTTTAATGGGCGATATTGCACAAGTGGGGACCAATAACAAGCAAGCTATCTTCTACCCGTTTGATCAGCTGACCCGCCGCACCTCACAGGAATGTCGGCGCTCCGAGATAAAAATTAATCTTCATGAATAGAATATTAATGAAAAGATATTAACATATTAAAAACCAAGAAGGGAGGCCAAGACCAGACTTATGTGATCCCTCTTAAAGGGACTATTCAAGCAAAGTTTTCCATATCTTACCTATAAAAATGTGCTATAAAGCTCAAGAAAATGAATATATATTCTATTTCACTTTATTGGTTGTCTGCTTTGTTCGTACCCTGTGATTGGCTGGCAACCCATTGCAGGATTACAATCATAAAGAGTTAAAATTGCATCACTAATGTAGTAGTTAAGTAATCTAATAACATTTTGTACACGACACGATGTTGGCCCCGCCCACAATCTACTACTACTACCACTCCCACAACTACCTCTACCAGTCCCACTACTACTACTACCAGTCACACTACTACTACTACCACTCCCACTACCAGTCCCACTACTACTACTACCAGTCACACTACTACTACTACCAGACCCACTACGACTACTACCACTCCCACTACTGCTACTACCACTCCCACTACTACTACCAGTGCCACTACTACTACCACTCCCACTACCAGTCCCACTACTACTACTACCACTCCCACTACTACTACTACCACTCCCACTACTACTACTACCACTCCCACTACTACTAGCAGTCTGACTACTTCTACTACTACTACTACTACTACTACAACCACTCCCACTACGACCCCTCCCACTACTACCACTTCAACTACTACCACTCCCACTTCTACCACTCCCACTATTACTACCACTCCCACCACTACTACCACTCCCACTACTACTACCAATACTACTACCACCAATCCCACTACCATTACTACTTCTACTAATCCTACTCCTACTACTACCACTCCTACTACTAATACCACCACTCCTACTACTAATACCACCACTCCTACTACTAATACCACCACTCCTACTACTACCACTCCTACTACTAATACCACCACTCCTATTACTGCTACCACGCCAACTACTACTCCTAACACTCCTAATACTAATACCACCCCTCCTACTACTATTACCACTCCTACTAATACCACCACTCCTACTAATACTACTACTACACTGGTTCAATCCCAAAAATGTATTATGCTGATATTATTGGTGTATTAACTCTAAAATATTATCATAGATTGAAGGGCTTTAGTGACAGTTGTCAAAGGCTGATTTTCTATGGTTTGTCACATGGGTTAAAACACACCCACGGAAAGGCCAGCCAGGGTGAAAAGTGATAGCGAAAATATGCTAACATTTGCCTTGTTGGCCTAGAAACCCGCACGTGGCATTTTGTGACATTTGCCTTCCCTGGACAAACGTATTTAGAGGGTAAAGCCAGTGGGAAAAAATGGGGTCATCCATGGGTAATAATGAGCGGGTGATCTATATAAGCCTATTGAATCATATACTGTATTAATATAATACCTAAATTGCCTTTGTAATGTGATATTTATTTAATTAAAAAGCACGCGTAGAGAAAGAAAATGAATTTTAATGTTTTTTGTTGCTTTTTTTATTGATAATTCAGAAAGATTATAAAAAAGTTGCGTTCTTCCACTCGAAATTTATTGAACTTCAGTTTCTTTATACGCGGATTTTATGCAATACTCGTAAAAATGTTTTAATACCTCGGGAAGAAGCTCTGACCTTCTTAATTGGTCAGTTTTCGCGGAATGGATTCAACAGCGCGCCGTTTTATTTTATTTTTTATTACAGCTACTCTAAGTACGCGTTGGGGTTTAATAAACTTGTGGAATATATTTGGAGGAGACATATTGTTTGCTTGAGATGTTATATGTTTGGCAAGGTGCTTTTTATGCTTATAATTCAATTGGATATCTTATTAATGTTGACCTATTGTGTTGCTGTTGTTGTCTTTGGGGTTATTGGGAAAGATGGCGTCCCGTTTGGGATGTTAATGGCGAGCCTCCATTGATACGCTAATTAAAATACACGTTAGGTGGGTTTAAGGGGGTGTGGCTTGGGCACAAGCCAGGAAGTCAATCGTGGGTGTCGAGCTCATGTTTCTGGCTAAAAAGCAAACCAGGTTTATCAGGAATATTTACTGTTTTTTTTTTTTGGGAAAAAAAATAGCTTAACTCCTAACCACTACTATTACTACTACTAATACCACTCCTACTACTGCCACAATTCCATCTTGCAAATATATAGCACTACTCCCACTCCTCCTCCTACTACTACTCTTTGTACTACTACTACTCATTGTGCGACTACTACTACTACTCCTTGTACTACTACTACTACTCATTGTACGACTATTACTACTACTCCTTGTACTACTACTATTACTACTCATTGTACGACTATTACTACTACTCCTTGTACTACTACTACTACTACTACTCATTGTACGACTACTACTACTACTCCTTGTACTTACTACTACTACTCATTGTACGACTACTACTACTACTACTCCTTGTACTACTACTACTACTCCTTGTACTACTACTACTACTCCTTGTACTACTACTCCTTGTACTACTACTACTCATTGTACGACTACTACTACTACTCCTTGTACTACTACTCCTTGTACTACTACTACTCATTGTACGACTACTACTACTACTCATTGTACGACTACTACTACTACTCCTTGTACGACTACTACTACTACTCATTGTACGACTACTACTACTACTCCTTGTACTACTACTACTCATTGTACGACTACTACTACTACTCCTTGTACTACTACTACTCATTGTACGACTACTACTACTCCTTGTATTACTACTACTCCTTGTACTACTACTACTACTACTACTACTCCTTGTACTACTACTACTCATTGTACGACTACTACTACTCCTTGTATTACTACTACTCCTTGTACTACTACTACTACTACTACTACTACTACTACTACTACTACTACTACTCATTGTACTACTACTACTACTACTTGTACTACTACTACCCCTTGTACTACTACTACCACTACTATTCCTTGCACTACTACTACCACTACTACTCCTTGTACTACTACTACTCCTACTCCTTGCACTACTACTACCACTACTACTCCTTGCACTACTACTACCACTACTACTCCTTGTACTACTACTACTCCTTGTACTACTACTACTACTACTACTACTACTACTACTACTACTACTTGTACCACTACTACTACTCCTTTTACTACTACTACAACTTCTCCTACTGCTACTACCACTCATCCTGCTACTACTTCTCCTTCTACTACTACTACTACCACTCCTCCTACTACTACTACCACTCCTCATACTACTGCTACCACTACTCCTCCTCCTCCTACTACTACTACTCCTCCTACTACTCCCAACACTCCCTACTACTACTACTCCCAACACTCCTACTACTCCCAACACTCCTACTACTCCCAACACTCCTACTACTCCCAACACTCCTACTACTCCCAACATTCCTACTACCACTACTCCCAACACTCCTACTACCACTACTCCCAACACTCCTACTACTACTACCAATCTATCTTGCAGACTTAGAATACAATCTACTACTACCACTCCTGCTCCTATTACTACTACTACAATTCCATCTTGCAAACATTACACAATCTACTCCTAATCTAATCCTAATCTACTCCTCCTACTACTAGCACCACCACTCCTACCACTATCATCACCCCCACTACTATGTCTTATAACCCTCTGCACCCTATACACCTATCAAACAAAATTTCCAGCTAAGCCACTCATTGAGAACCCACCCCTTACATTTCTACGCTTCAGAGCCGGTTTTTTTCTACCTCCGTCTCAGATCTTCTTCAAAAGGTGCTTTTTCAAACACGGGAAGCGACTCAACCATCAAGCGACTCGCTAGCCGAGTCGTTCCGAGCTAAGGTCGCACACGGCATTCCGACTCGAGACATGTTGGCGAGGAGTGTTACGCAACACGTCCAGTTAGCCAAGGCTCAAGCGGACAAGCCCGGTCAGAGTTGGGTCCACTCATAACAGCCTCTAGAAGTGGGGGGGGGGGGGGGGGGGGGGGGGGGTGCCGGACACAAGGACACACGGGGCTTTGGGAGAGACAAATCGTTTGTGAAAAGGAGCATCGGTCTGAGACTCCGAGGGTCATTTTTGGTTACTCACAGCACAAGATTACTTGTGTGTTAGTAGTTAGTGTGCCTTCTAGAAGGCAGCGAGTCTGAATAGTTTATCTGTTGATTTTAGAGATGAGTGTGCCAGTTGGCTTAGTCATGAAGCCAAGGGAACTTTTGCTTTCAAATGTCACGCTATTACATTCATCGCTTTAAATTGCTTCACTTCAAAAAATGTTCCAAAATGGTAGTTACCAACAAATTCATTTTCTAAGTACCGCAAACCACTTTGAAAACCAACATTTAAACTTAGTCTACTTTTACAGATAAATTAGACCGATTCATTCATTTTCTAAAGCGCTTTTTCGGATCGCGGGGGGTGCTGGAGCCTATCCCTAGGCCCTGGGAGAACATGCAAACTCCACACAGGTTGACCAACATGGATTTGAACCCAAAACCCTAGAATTGTGAGGCCGACGTGCTACCCACCTTAACCTCCGGGCCGCCCTATTTATTCCTTCTTTATTGATTATTAGTTTATTATTATTATTATTTATTTAATTATTTAGATTAGATTACTTTATAAATTGTCACAGTAGCAAGAGGGTGAGAATACAGATATAAGACATAATTTGATAGGTAATATATAAGTTATTAAATAATTAAACAAATACATAAAACGATATTAATAAAATATAAATATATAAATAAATTAATAAAAAATATATAAACAAATAAAAAATAAATATACAAAAAATTAAATATTTAAATGAATTAATTAATAAAAATAAATGTATAAATAGAATATATAAATAAATAAATATTTAAATGATTTAGTTAATGAAAATAAATGTATAAATAAAATATATAAATAAATGAATTAATACTAATTAAATATATCAATACGTTAATCAATACAATTAAATATATAAATTAATTAAATAATAAAAATAAATGTATAAATACAATAAATAAATATATAAATGAATACATAAACATGTTGATGAAATTGTATCTACTTTTTGTTAGTGGTTATTATTTGTACACTATTACTACTGTTGAATACTTAGTGAAAATGTATTTATTACTTATGTTTTAATTATTGATCTATTTTGTAGTTATGTTTTATTGATTATATATTTGTTTATTCATTATTGTTATTTATGCATTATGTGGTGAAGCTTTATAAATCTCATTATACTAATATAATGACAATTCAAACATTCAATTTAATTGTATTAAATTAGTTTTTGGTCAAAGCTATGAAGTCAGTTTTTATATATAAAAAAAATGTAAATATCGAGGGAGAGCCACTGAAATCCAACGCCGCTTAGCCAATACGTTTCAATTTTTAATGTAGTGCAAAATCCCTCGCCGTAACCTTGAAACGCGGCAGCCCAAAGAGAGAAATTATTTATTAAAACATATAGACCTACTTATTATTGTATAAGTTTCGCTAACAGAACATTTTATAATAGTTAAAATGAGTTCTGAGCATCATATGTTGGAATTTTAACAGGTTCACCATTACATTCTATGACATTATTTTAAAGTTATAGCTAAAAACTACAAATGAAGTTAAATGTCGTGTTTTTAAAACATTTTTAAGTGTCTTCATTGCCACGAAAATCAGTAAAAAATTTGAATAAAGTGCAAATGGGAACTTGCATGTAAAATATTAATGATCTTGTAAGGTCTTTTTGGGGGATTTTCTTTAAAAAAATGAAATCAATTTGAAAATATGCGCAAAAAAGTTTTAGCATAAAACTTTTTTGGTCAATTTTTTTGAATCTATCATTTTAGTTGGTTTTAAAAAAATGTTTATTGATGCCAGTTTCGTCAACCCCCCCCCCCCACTATATAGCGTATTTCTCGCATATAGGCCGTAATTGTCGCAAAAAAAATGATGACTGAATCGAGGGTACGGCTTATATGCGCATAAAAACATAACTTACAAAAAAATTGCACAAATTAGACTTGGAATGCTCAAAAATGCGCGCTAGGTTAGCTTGTTGATCACTTTAAATCGCACCTAGCTAGAAGTGATTGGGTGTTTGTCTCCTTGTGTGGGTTTTCTCTGGGTACTCCAGTTTCCTCCCACATCCAAATCATTCATGCTAGGCTATCTCATTGGACATTCTAAATTGTCCCTAGCTACATGATTGGTTGTTTGTCTCCTTGCATGGGTTTTCTCCCAAATCCCCAAAATATTGATGCTAGGCTAACACTTTGAGCGCTCTAAATTGGCTTTAGCTACAAGTGTTTGAAATTGTTTCTTTGTGTGGGTTTTCCCTGGGTACTCCAGTTTCTTCCCACATCCCCAAAACATTCATGCTAGGCTAGCTCATTGAACATTCTAAATTGCCTCTAGCTATGTGATCGGTTGTTTGTTTCCTCGCATGGGTTTTCTCCGGGTACTCCTGTTTCCTCCCAAATCCCCAAAACATTCATGCTAGGCTAACTCTTTGAACACTCCAAATTGGCTTTAGCTACGAGTGATTGGTTGTTTGTCTCCTCGCGTGGGTTTTCTCCGGGTACTCCAGTTCCTTCCACATCCAAAACATTCATGCTAGGCTAGCTCGTTGAACATTATAAATATCCCCTAGCTACGAGTGATTGGTTATTTGTATCATCGCGTGGGTTTTCTCCGGGTACTCCAGTTCCTTCCACATCCAAAACATTCATGCTAGGCTAGCTCGTTGAACATTCTAAATATCCCCTAGCTACGAGTGATTGGTTATTTGTATCATCGCGTGGGTTTTCTCCGGGTACTCCAGTTCCTCCCACATCCAAAACATTCACGGTAGGCTAGCTCGTTGAACATTCAAAATCACCCCTAGCTAAGAATGATTGGTTGTTTTGTTTGGGTTTTCTCTGGGTGCTCCAGTTTCTCCCACATCCAAAACATTCATGCTAGGCTAGCTCGTTGAACACTCAAAATCACTTCTAGCTACAAATGATTGGTTGTTTGTCTTCGTGCATGGGTTTTCTCTGGGTACTCCAGTTCCACCCACACCCCAAAAACATTCACGCTAGGCTCGCTCATTGAACACTCTAAATTTCCCCTAACAACAAATGCTAACTTCTATTTTTATGGCGAGTTTTTACTTTATAAATGACAAAAATACTCCCAAAATACTCATACATAGTCACTTGCCCTATAAGTGTTAAATAGGCAGCCACTGTGATGATTGACATGTTTGTACTGATGGATTTCACGCATTTTTTCAGCCTCCACTCACAGCTTTAAATTAAATGAGTCATTTGGGAAGCCATGCCAATCACAAGCATAAATTAACGCAACTTTAGCACGACCGGCGGTTTGATACCGAAAAAACTCGGCGACACCTACCACTCCCCATCCCCCCCTATCCCCCGTCCGTAAGGTCAACTGTCAAATAAAGTCACCTGATAAATAACCTTTATAAATATATCTTCTCACCTCACACTGCCTCAGATTAAGAACAGAACAAATCCCGCCATTGACATTAATCCCTGCTGTTTGCTCCCACACAACGAGGCCATCTCATCAGTTTTAATCATCAAAAAAATAACAGCAGGTCTCATACTTGCTTTTCAATAAATACATTTTTTGGTTGCCATTTTTGGTGGTAAAAAAACATGAACAGGTCACAGTTTGTAAACGTTACTTGTTTGGTTGCCTGCTTGTGCTCTGTGATTGGCTGGGCAACTGATTCTGGGTGTCTGTTGTAAGATGAGATAAGCTCCGGCACCCTCGTGAAGAAAAAAGCGTAGGAAATTTTTTTCCATATACTATAACGATCTTTTAATCCTTCTTTATTTTGGTTTGCTAATTAAAAACTATTAAAGCAAATTATGAACCCAAGATAATTATGTATCAAATAAGAACAATATTTTAATTTTAAATATTTTTTCATTATTTTAGGGAATATATGTTCAAAATGATTTTCTGAGAACCTTAATTCCAAGATTAATCTCAATGTTTTATATGCTGGTATAAATTACAGCACCTACTGTTAAAACTCCTAATTTTCTGCTGTCATTATAGTACTTACTGTTAAAACTACTTTTTTTCTTCTGTCATTATAGTACTTATTGTTATAACTATTTTTTCTCTTCTGTCATTATAGTACTTACTGTTATAACTACTTTTTTCTTCTGTCATTATAGTACTTACTGTTATAACTATTTTTTTCTTGTCATTATAGTACTTACTGTTATAACTACTTTTTTCTTTGGTCATTATAGTACTTACTGTTATAACTACTTTTTTCTTCTGTCATTATAATACTTACTGTTATAACTACCCTTTTTCCTGTCATTATAGTACTACTTTGTTTGGCCGTGAATAAATGACCTTGTTTTTCTAAATTAATGTTATCTGTAACTTGATATTCTAAATGAATGTTGTTATCTGTAACGAGCATATACATCTTATTTGTGCACATGTAAGCCCTTGATTCAGTCATCATTTTTTGGAGAGACAAATACAGCCTATATGCAAGAAAATACGTTATTCTCCAAATTTATAAGGAGACATTTAAATTAGTACAAGATTGTCGAAGCCGATGCCTGATAAACCGAAATGATTCATGGCATACGACCAATTGATTTGGATGAAGTTGCCAGATGAGGTTAGAAAAGAACATCAATAACTAGCTTTTGTGGCAGTTTTTGTCAGCACTTAATAAAAATGAAAATACAAATCGGCCATTTTAAGGGCTTTTGATGCGAAAAGTGAAATGTTTCTAAATGCATCTTTGGCAAACAGCTGCTAATGAAAATGGCAAAAGTGGATTTATTGTTTCTCTGAATGACAGCAGATGTGTTTGCTACGCGGCGGCTGCTTGTTTTGGCTATCAATTGCCTTTTTATCTATTCTCCGTTGTTTGTGTCTGAGTTGCTTTTTTGTCAGTTCTGTCTGCAGGTTTACGTTTATCACCAAGGCCAGCAAAAAAGGGCATTTTGTTACATTTGTTCCTCCATTTATCATTCAAATGTTCTCACATTAAGAAAAATACTGGTTAGTTTAATAGTGGTTAGAAAAATAGTGGTGTCCTCCTTGCAGTTCTGAGATTCTCCCTTGCCTGCGTGGGTTTTCTATGGGTACTCCCACATCCTAAAAACATGTTTGTGAGAGTCCTTGAAGACTTTAAATTGTCTTTAGGTAGGAATATGGGCAGCATGGTTGTAATTTTTCCAGAAAATATACACGAAATAAATGATTTAAAAAAAAAAAACTACAGCAATCCCTCAAATATCGCAAATAATGTACAACAAACATAGCCGTGATAATTGAAAAACCATGAAGTAGAATCACCCCTATTATTAAAGATCATGCAACATACAGCGGTATTTTGGATCAAAATGCTACATTTTGGATCAAAATGCAACATTTTGGATCAAAATGCAACATTTTGGATCAAAATGCAACATTTTGGATCAAAATGCTCCATTTCGGATCAAAATGCTCCATTTCGGATCAAAATGCTACATTTCGGATCAAAATGCTACATTTCGGATCAAAATGCTATATTTTGGATCAAAATGCTATATTTCGGATCAAAATGCTACATTTCGGATCAAAATGCTGCATTTCGGATCAAAATGCTACATTTTGGATTCAGAATTCCACAGTATGGATCAAAATGCCACATTTTGGATCAAAATGCCACATTTTGGATCAAAATGCCACATTTTGGATCAAAATGCCACATTTTGGATCAAAATGCCACATTTTGGCTCAAAATGCCACATTTCGGATCAAAATGCTACATTTTAAATAAAAATGCTACATTTTGGATCAGAATGCTACATTTCGGATCAAAATGCCACATTTCGGATCAAAATGCCACATTTCGGATCAAAATGCCACATTTCGGATCAAAATGCCACATTTCGGATCAAAATGCCACATTTCGGATAAAAATGCCACATTTTGGATCAAAATGCCACATTTTGGATCAAAATGCTACATTTTGGATCAAAATGCTACATTTTGGATCAAAATGCTACATTTTGGATCAAAATGCTACATTTTGGATCAAAATGCTACATTTTGGATCAAAATGCTACATTTTGGATCAAAATGCTACATTTTGGTTCAAAATGCTACATTTTGGATCAAAATGGACTCCACTAAATAAAATGCTACATTTTGGATCAAGATGGACTCCACAAAATAAAACCTTCATATATTATTAGCAAAATACGATTTTTTGGAAGAAAAATCGGCAACCAAAGCGCTAACAACAACAACAAAAAACTCCCAGAAAGATAAGAAGGCCACTAAATAATCACAACTAACAGCAAATTAGCTAAATCAACCATTAATTGGAGCACTTGAGAACATGCCTACTCCATCACTCTTAGGCCACACCCCTAAACATTGATATATGTTAAAAATGTCCAAGCTTTCAATCAATCACTGTCGCGTTCCCCATCTGATCACTTCAAATGCATCCAATTCATTAAGAAAAACGCTAAGAAGAAGAAAAAAACAGAGCATAAAACGGCTATTAAGTTCAGGGTGATTATGCAAATGAGTTTAATCCCATTAGACCAACTGGGATCAAATACGGAAGCTGCCGTTTGATTGGAAATGCCAGCGGAGGCAAAGCCTTGTCCGGTCATCTCCCGTTTCAATATCTCATCTCAGCACGGGGCCATGTTTTATTTTCTCATTAGCGGTAATAATCGCCATGTGGTTGTGTGAAATATGTTCATTATTTTCGTCGCGTGATCTTGAATTGAATTGTTTTGTTGTCATACGCAAAGTGCAGAAATACCAACAATAAATAAACAAATGGACGCATAAATAATCAATGAATAATAATGAAAAAATAAAATAAAATATATAAATAATCAATAAATAAGTAGGGAAGTGCATAAATATCAACAACAGACAAACAGACAAAGAAATAATATATAATTAATAATAATAAATAAATAAATAGGTAGTCAACTTAAATAAGTAGGGAAGTACAACAACAAACAAACACATAAATAAACAATAAAATTGTAAATAAATAAGTAATGAGTAAGTAGTCAACATAAGTAGGGAAGTGCAAAAAAACAAGAGCAAAATAACAGATGAATAATCACTAAAAAATAAAATAAGGAAAATAAATGATCGATAAATAAGTAATAAATAAGTAGTCAACAACATTAATAAGGAGGGAAGTGCACAAATAACAACAACAAACAAACTGATAAATAATCAAGAATCATAAAAATTAAATAAGAAAACATGAGTGATAAATAAGTAGTCAACAACAAAGATAAGTAGTAGTCAACAATAAAAATAAGTAGTAGTCAACATAGATAACTATTCAACATAGTTAATTAGTCAACATAGATAAGTAGTCAAGATAGATAAGTAGTCAACATAGATACGTATTCGACAGATAAGTAGTCAACATAGATGTTGTCAACATAGATAAGTATTCAACATAGTTAAGTATTCAACATAGTTAAGTAGTCAACATAGATAAGTAGTCAAGATAGATAACTATTCAACATAGTTAAGTAGTCAACATAGATAAGTAGTCAACATAGATAAGTATTCAACATAGATAAGTAGTCAACATAGTTAAGTAGTCAAGATAGATAAGTAGTCAACATAGATAAGTTGTCAACATAGATAAGTAGTCAACATAGATAACTATTCAACATAGATAACTATTCAACATAGATAACTATTCAACATAGATAAGTAGTCAACATAGATAAGTATTCAACATAGATAAGTAGTCAACATAGATAAGTAGTCAACATAGATAAGTATTCAACATAGTTAAGTAGTCAAGATAGATAAGTAGTCAACATATATAAGTAGTCAACATAGATAAGTATTCAACATAGTTAAGTAGTCGACATAGATAAGTAGTCAACAGATAAGTAGCCAAGATAGATAAGTAGTCAAGATAGATAAGTAGTCAAGATAGATAAGTATTCAACATAGATAAGTAGTCAACATGACCAAATGATACAGAGAGGTCTATAGAAAGAATTAACTTAAGTGTCCTGTGAAATAAAGATATTGGCGGAGAGGGGCGGAACTTAGAGGGGGATGCTGGGAGTATGGCCACGCCCAGTTTCAGGGAATAAAAGGGGCGTGGTTGGGTTAAGGGAGATCATGAAACAAATATAAGTCAATCCAATCAGAGCTACATGTTGATAAATTAAGTTTACACACAACTAATCCTCACAAGTGTTGTGGGGGTGCTGGAGCCCATCCCGTCCACCTGCTCAGTCAAGGGGGGTGAGGGTCAAAAATACTCATGGCCCCCAAGCCATGCCCACATTTGTTCCGGCACTGCATTGCAGAAAAGAAGAGATGAGTGCAAAGGTTTGCATAGATTTCTATTTATTAGACTTTAAATATGGACGTCAGCGCTATAATTTAGCATAATATTCCAGCATGATTTTCAAGAGATGGATATGTCGAAGAATTTTAATGTCTTCCAAGAATGCAATTGCGCAGAAGGCGGCAGCGGCGGCGTGACAAATTGTTCGGCGTTTTATATTATTTTAAATATGGTACAGAGAGAGTGGATTTTTTTCCTCACTTGACTCCACTGAGAATCTAATCATAATTTAGCGCTAACCATTAGCCTGTCAGTGCTACGGTGAGTCGAGAGCAGGGGTTTGCAACCTTTGGTTGGCGGGCCACATGAAGGCCAATGAGATCGCATGTGGGCCAGACTAGATTATTGGACACTGTTAATGATGCCAAATGTGGAAGGAGCCAATGAACAACTAGAAACGATTGGACGCCTTTGACTCTGTGGCCTGCGATTGGCTGACCCGTAGTTAGTTGGGATCAGCTCCGGCACCCTCCACGACTCTTGCAGAGCAGGTTGTTTGAACACTCTAAATTACCCTTAGCTATGATTGGTCATCCTTTGTCTTCTTGTGGCCTGCGATTGGCTGGCCACCAATTCAGGGTGTCTGTAGTTATCTGGGATATGCTCCGGCACCCTCCGCGACCTTCGTAAAGTAGGATGGTTAACCACTCTAAATTGCTCCTAGCTTTGATTGGTCGTACTTTGTCTCCTTGAGCCATGCAATTGGATGGCCACCAATTCAGGGTGTCCGAAGTTAGCTGGGATTGACTCCAGCACCCTCCGCGACCTCCATAAAGTAGAATGGTTAAGCACTCTAGATTGCCCCTAGCTCTGATTGGTCATCCTTTGTCTCCTTGAGCCCTGTGATTGGCTAGCCACCAGTTCAAGTTATCTGTAGTTAGCTGGGATAGACTCCGGCACCCTCTGCGACCCCTGGTTGAAGACTCTAAATTTCCCTGAGCTATGATTGGTTTTCCTTTGTCTCCATCCTCAAGGTGATTGACTGGCCACCAATTGTGGATCTCCCCACGCCCTGACCCCAAAGTTAGCAGAGCTCAGCTCCAGCACCCCCTGTGACCCTTGAACTGTAAATCAGTGGAACACTCTTAAATTACCCCTAGCTATGATTGGATGTCCTTTGTCTCCTTGAGCCCTGCAATTTGCTGTCCATCCTCAGGGTATCCGTATTTAGCTGAGATAGGCTCCGGCACCCCCGCGACCCTTTTACAGTAGAATAGTTGAACACTCTAAATTTACCCCAAGCTATAATTTGTTGTCCTATGTCTTCTTGTGCCCTGCTATTGGCTGACCACCAATTCAGGGTGTCTGTGGTTTGCTGAGATAGGCTCCGGCACCCCCTGCGACCTTTGTACTATAGAATGGTTGAGCACTCAAAAATTAGCCAAAGCTATGATTTGTCGTCCTATGTCTTCTTGTACCCTGCTATTGTCTAACCACCAATTCAGGATGTTGTCCTCCTACCTAAAATCAGCTGGGATATGCTCCAGCACCCCCCACACAACCCCCATCCACACAATGAAGTCCCAATGCATGATGGGAATCCAATAGTTCAAAAGGACAGCCTTCTCCACCACCTTAAAGCTTCCCTACCGCTTCAATGGACAATTTACAAGGCGACAACCCATCTGGGACTTTATAACCCGCACATAAAACAACATTACCCACAAAAAGGCCTTGACTAATTACGTTAACCCTCGAATGACCCACGAAAAATGTCATCTCCCACACCCTGCCTACATTTATTTCATCTTTTTGATATGATATTTTCTTCCCAACAGGTGCCTGAGACGATTGGCTAGTGGCCTTAATATTATCATCCACGGCATATTTAATACACTGTTTATTATTTGAAAGCATTGCACCCTCTGCCAAAAAGCAACCGGATGAAACCGGATTACAACCATCGCTCTTCGCCATACGCATCTACGCCGCCGGGAGTAAAGCTCGCAGCTGTTTTATTTGATTTTATATCATTTTTTTTTTCCATAAAGAATACAAAGTGGGGAGGGGAAGTTACCCACTGAAAGGATTTGGTTCAGGCAGGATTAGCTCCGCCTTCTTTACACAGCTGACCTTGTTTTTTGGCGGGTTCCTTCCCCCTGCCGTCCCTCCCGGCGTCCATTGACTGTTCTTTAATAGATTGTAGCGCTTAAAGTAGTGTTTGGCAACCCGTGCGCCACACGCGGCGTGTTTTGGCGTGCTAAAGAGTCGCTTGTTCATTCATTTTTCGAAGCGCTTATCCTCATGGGGGGTGCTGGAGCCGATCCCAGTTGAATTAAGGTGCCAAGTGGGGGACGGAGCCGGCTTATATGCGAGTATGTGTTTGAGATGTGTATTATTTCACGCCAAATTCAGTCATTTTCAAAACCACTTATCCTCATTATCACTAGGGTCGCGGGGGGTGCTGGAGCCGATCCCAGTTGAATTTAGGTGCCAAGTGGGGGACGGAGGTGGCTTATATGCGAGTACTATGTGCTTGAGATGTGTATTATTTTGCGCCAAATTAATTCATTTTCAGAACCACTTGTCCTCATTATCACTAGGGTCGCGGGGGGTGCTGGAGCCGATCCCAGCTGAATTCAGGCACCAAATAGGGGACGGAGGCGGCTTATATGCGAGTACTATGTGCTTGAGATGTGTATTATTTTGCGCCAAATTAATTCATTTTCAGAACCACTTATCCTCATTATCACTAGGGTCGCGGGGGTGCTGGAGCCGATCCCAGTTGAATTGAGGCGCCAAGTGGGGGACGGAGGTGGCTTATATGCGAGTACTATGTGCTTGAGATGTGTATTATTTTGCGCCAAATTAATTCATTTTCAGAACCACTTATCCTCATTATCACTAGGGTCGCGGGGGTGCTGGAGCCGATCCCAGTTGAATTCAGGTGCCAAGTGGGGGACGGGGGCGGCTTATATGCGAGTATGTGTTTGAGCTGTTTGTTATTTCCTGCTAAATTCATTCATTTTCAGAACAGTTTATCCTTACTAGGGTCGCAGGGGGTGCTGGAGCTGATCCCAGCTGAATTGAGGCGCCAAGTGGGGGACGGAGGTGGCTTATATGCGAGTACTATGTGCTTGAGATGTGTATTATTTTGCGCCAAATTAATTCATTTTCAGAACCACTTATCCTCCTTATCACTAGGCTCGCGGTGGTGCTGGAGCCGATCCCAGTTGAATTGAGGCGCCAAATAGGGGACGGAGGCGGCTTATAAGCGAGTATTTGTTTGAGATGTGTATTATTTCATGCCAAATGTATTCATTTTCAGAACTGTTTATCCTTACTAGGATCGCAGGGGGTGCTGGAGCTGATGACAGCTGAATTCAGGCGCCAAGTGGGGGATGGAGGTGGCTTATATGCGAGTATGTGTTTGAGATGTGTATTATTTAATGCCAAATCCATTCTTTTTCAGAACTGTTTATCCTCACTAGGGTCGCGGGGGGTGCTGGAGCCGATCCCAGCTGACTTTAGACGGGGGACAGAGGCGGCTAATATGCCAGTATGTGTTTGACCTATGTATTATCTCCCGCTAATCAATTATTCATTCATTTTCAGAACCACTTATTGTCACTAGGGTCGTGGGGGGTGCTGGAGCCAATCCCAGCAGACAACAGGCAGGGGACGGAGGCGGCTAATATGCAAGTATGTGTTTGACCTATGTATTATCTCCCGCTAATCAATTATTCATTCATTTTTAGAACTGCTTATCCTCACTAGAGTTGTGGAGGGTGCTGGAGCTGAATTCAGGCGCCAAGTGGGGGACGGAGGCGGCTTATATGCGAGTAAGTGTTTTAGCTGTGTATTATCTTCCGCCAAATTAATTCATTTTC
This sequence comes from Stigmatopora nigra, assembly GCF_051989575.1. NCBI lineage: Eukaryota > Metazoa > Chordata > Actinopteri > Syngnathiformes > Syngnathidae > Stigmatopora > Stigmatopora nigra. Next base: position 1,225,849 of record NC_135508.1, on the reverse strand, counting down.
AGAACTATTTATCCTCACTAAGGTCACGGGGGTGCTGGAGCCAATCCCTAGTATGTGTTTGAGCTTTGTATTATCTCCCACGGAAAGGAGATATTTTTTGGCATCTTCCCAAGAAAATATGTTGGAAGGAATTGCATTGAGTAGTGTGTGATTTGTGTGGCACTTGCAGTACAATGTTGTCATTCTGCAAAGAGAAGATAAGCAAAAATGCGACCTTTGCAAGGCAGATAGCCCAATTTAAACAGGAACTTCAATATCAAACACTGTGTCCTATTAAATGTTTTGCCTTCTACTAGATGCAATTTACCAAGTCATTTTTCAAGTTTTCAACATGACAATATAATCATGTTGATGCTTTTTAAAAAATATCTTTAATAACTGATATAAATGTGTAATAACAAAGAGTTCTGTAATAACATGAGTAACAAATACTGCAATCTAATTCAGAAGTAAACCCAAATTGAGTGAATTATGACTTATTAATTGATTATTTACATATTATTCATTATTATTATTGATAATTTGTTTGTTGTTGTTATTTGTAAAGCTTTAAATCTCATTATATTTTTTAAAAACAAAGTCAAAACTGCATTGGACAGTTTTACAATACTCATTTTCTGAACCGTTTATCCTCACAAGGAATTTAGGGGTGCTGGAGCCAAGCCTCTAAACTAGGGGACACCTTGACCAACCAATCGCAAGACACAAGGAGACCAATCACAGCTAGGGGCAATGTAGAGCGTTAGCTAGCTAGCTTAGCATACATGTTTTTGGGATGTGGGAGGGAACTGGAGTAGCCAAAGAAAACCCACACAAACATACAAACTCCACAAATATTAACATGACCTGGATTTGAACCCAAGGCCCAAAAACAGCGAGGCTTACACGGAGCAATGTAGAGTGTTAGCCAGCTAGCTTAGCATACATGTTTTGGGTTTCTGGAGCACCCAGAGAAAACCCATGCAGAACATGCTCACTCCATAAATATGAACATGACCTGGATTTGAACCCAGGGCCCCAAAACTGCGAGGCCTACACATTTACCACTTATTCCACCGGGCTCCCATCTTTCCATTTTTACCATTCAAATTTGCTCATACACACTTAATAGAATAAGGCAGCCATTTTTACGCATTCAAGGGTTGTGTTAGGGTTAGTTAGCTGCATGTACTTTGTAATAGACCATTGTCTGTGTATTAAAAACCCGTGTGTTTGATATTTTTTTGTCGGATCGACTTTAGTGTTTGATTTTAAGGCCTGGTTATTTTCTAAAAACTCCTAATTTAAGAATATATAATATCATTTTTTAAAGACCGCCATTATGGGTCTAACTACAAAGCCCCGCCCACATAAATTATATGCTTTTTCCCCCAAAAAACTGGCTGCCATTAACATCATTTTACGTCTATTTTTTCATAAATATCACTCTTTGTTGACTGGCATGTTCATTTAAATCAGGGGTGTCAAACATACGGCCCACGGGCCGGATTCGGCCCGTCTGGCTGTTTGGTACGGCCCGGGAATAAAAAAAAAATGTATAAAAAAAACATGAATTTTCTTTAAAATTTGTAGTTCTTGTATTTTCCGCTAGGGGCGCAGTGTTTTAGTACCTGCAGACAACATGAATTGACATTTATTTATGTTCTTATGTTATTCTCTTGTTCATAATATATTGTTTATAATGTAAAAGGAAAATTATTTTAATACAAATTTTGATAATTTACTCATTCTTTGCACTAATTATTAGTATTAGCGACTAATACAAAGGAAAAAAAGGACTTATATTTAGTTCTATGTCATTTTGCAATGAGTTTTTTACTGGTCCGGCCCGCTTGAGCTCAAATTAAGCTGGATTCGGTCCCCAGACCAGAGGTTTGACACCCCCTGATTTAAATAAAAGAACAACTGCATCTGTCAACTTTTGTCACAATCCAAACTAATTAGCGCTTATTCACCTGAGGGGCTTGGGGTAAAGATGAGCTCAAAAAAAGGGGAACACGGAAGAAGTAGAATATCATAAAAGGAACGTAGAGGAGGAAGTGCAGCCTCAGCATCTGCCCCCCCAATCCCCCCATGCCAAAAACCACCACCGGAGCGTTATTATGCCGAGACCAAAGAAAGCTCGGGGTGGCAACAGCTGGCCCGGTCGGTCGGTCGCTCTCACCGCGGATCGCTTCCAGTCGTCTGATCTTTTTTTAATGTATGCACTTATCTCACTTCACTGTCGACAGAATGTACTGGCAAAAAGTGGCTCACTGAGCGTGTTCACTGTGAAGGATTTGGGGGTTTTGAACTAAAAACAGGAAAAAATGGATTAAAAAATGACAGTTATTGGTTTAAAAGGGGGGAAAATCAGGAAATTTAATATACATCATATTTATATATTTTTTTAAATGGATTAAAAGAACTGGATTAAAATCCCTAAATATATATCCAAAACAATGTTTATTTTAGATTTTTTTAAAATATATTTTTAGATTTTACAAAATGATTTTTGAACTAAAAACAAATAATAGATTAAAAAATTATAATAATTGATAGGGGGAAATCAGGAAATTTAATATACATCATATTTAGATTTTTTTAAATAAATGGATTAAATGCCTTGAATATTCAGTTTTTTTTATAGATCTAAAACAATGTTTATTTTAGCTTTTTTAAATATATTTTTGGATTATACAAAATGATTTTTGAACTAAAAACACAGAGAGAATTAATTAAAAAAATACAATTATTGATTTAAAAAGGGGGAAAATTGGGAAGTTTGATATACATCATATTTAGATTTTTTTTATAAATGGATTAAAAGAAATGGATTAAAAGCCTTGAATATTAAATTTTTTATAGATATAAAAAAAAATTTATTTAAGCTTTTTTTAAATATATATTTTTTTGGTTTTACAAAATGATTTTTGAACTAAAAACAAAGAATAGATTAAAAAAATATAGTTATTGATAGGGGGAAATCAGGAAATTTAATATACATCATATTTAGATTTTTAAATAAATGGATTAAAAGAACTGGATTAAATGCCTTGAATATTCTGTTTTTTATAGATCTAAAACAATGTTTATTTTAGCTTTTTTTAAATATATTTTTAGATTTTACAAAATGATTTTTGAACTAAAATCACAGAGAATTGACTCAAAATTGCTATTATTGAATCAGGAAATTGAAGATACATCATATTTAGATTTTTTAAAATAAATTGATTAAAAGAACTGGATTAAAATCCCTGAATATTTAGTTTTTTTATGGATCCAAAACAATGTTTATTTTAGCTTTTTTTAAATATATTTTTAGATTTTACAAAATATTTTTTGAACTAAAAACAAATCCAAAATTCAGGTTATCAAAAATGTCTGGATCCAAAATTCAAGTTACGAAAAAATGTATCTAGATATGAACGAAATTCAAGTTACGAAAAAATGTATCTAGATATGAACGAAATTCAAGTTACGAAAAATATCTCTGGATACGAAATAAAGTCAAGTTTGGAAAATATGATGTCTATAGATTCGAAAAAAAATCAGGTTACAAAAAAAAGTGTCTTAGGGTCAAAATTCAAGTTACGAAAATATGCTGTCTCTGTATATTAAATAAATTCAAGTCACGAAAAAATGTCTAAATGTGAACGAAATTCAAGTTACGAAAAAAATGTCTCTAGATATGAACAAAATTCAAGTTACGAAATATGCTGTCTGGATCCAAATTCAACTTACGAAAAAAAATGTCTCTATAAATGAACAAAATTCATGTTACGAAAATATGGTTTTTCTGAATATGAAAGAAATTCAAGTTACTATAAAATGTCCAAAAATCAACTTACGAAAAAATGTTTGGATCCAAATTTCAACCTACAAAAAAATGTCTGGATGCAAAATTCAACTTACAAAAAGATGTCTCTAGATATGAACAAAATTCTAGTTACAAAAATATGTTGTCTCTGAATACGAAAAAAATTCAAGTTACCCAAAAAATTCCAAAAATCAACTTACGAAAAAATGTCTCTAGATATGGACAAAATTCAACTTACGAAAATATCCTGTCTCTGTATCCCCAAAAAAATTCAACTACCTAAAAAAGTGCTTACACACAAAAATAATTCCCTAAAAACTCAACCACCCACCTGCAAAAAACTCCACTCACACCCTCCCATATTTTATTTTGAAATCACCACCACTACATTTCCTCCACCTTAAAAACCAACTTTCCCTCATAACTAAAACTACCAAAACCAAAGTTCCTTCCCACTTTGGTCCATCTACTTCTCCCAAAACACAACACCCTATCCCAGGTATGCCAAAATCTTCTTGAGCAAAAACCCTGGCGCCATTTTTTTCCCACTAATGTGGCATTATCAGCGAATGAGAACATAATGTGTCAAAGCACTTTGAGTCCCATTATCCGTCCCACCACCAAGGTCACTGAATTGACATTTTTTTTGTATTAAAAAGCTTTTTTGAGCAAAGTGCACGAGTGGCGACCCTCTGGCTGACTGTGAATAATTATTTTACCGCACCCCCCCTCCCCCGCCCACTAATCCTGCTGAGTAACGTTTAACCACTGTTGCAGTTTCTTCTCGTCAACAGCAGATGCTAAATTATTATTTTTTTGGTTCAGAAAAAAATAATACCCTCGACTAAGGCCATTTTTCACTTACACACACTTTGCAGTTTAACAGAATAACGTGGTCTAATAATGGCTGTCTTGCACTTTTTAGTTTATAAAAAATGAAAAATGGATCTGACTGGTAAACAATAGACAAATATTAAATATTATATTTGGGGGATAGAAGTAATATAAGTTATATTTTAACAATTAATACTGTATTTTCTAGCATATATGCCGTATTTTTAACTAGAAAAAGATGACTGAATCAAGAATGCGGCGTATATGTGCATAAAGTAGACTTGAAAAAATGGTTGCCAGGTAAACTGCAGTATTTTTAATAACTGTTTCCCTTTGTGGATAGAAAATACATATTTGCTGTTTCCACGTTGTGCTGCCTTGTTTGTGTTGATGTGGAATCGTTATAAAGGGTGATTTATGGTTGTGTGTGTATGTTATGATTGTCTCGCTAGGTTTGTTAAAACTGTGTAACGTAGGGAGTTGAATTATTTTTATTATTTTTTTTTTGGGGGGGGGGGGGGTCCCAGAAACGGGTGTGTGTATATGTGTATAAATGTGTGTGTACATGTGTGTGTTTATAAATGTGTGTGTGTGTGTGTATAAATGTGTGTATATGTGTACATGTGTATGTATATGTGTATGTATGTGTGTATATATGTTTGTGTATAAATGTGTGTATATATGTTTGTGTATAAATGTGTGTATATATGTTTGTGTATAAAAGTGTGTATATGTGTGCATATATGTGTATGTGTATATGTGTGGGTATGTGTGTGTGAAAATGTGTGTATATGTGTATCTGCGTATAAATGTGTATTAATGTATGTATATGTGTGTGTATGTTTGTGTATAAACGTGTATAAGTGTGTATAAATGTGTGTATATGTTTGTGTATAAATGTGTGTATAAATGTGTGTGATATGTGTGCATATATGTGTGTATGTGTGTATGTGTGTATAAATGTGAGTATTAATGTGTATAAATATGCGTATAAACGTGTGTATTAATGTGTGTATATGTTTGTGTGTATATGTTTGTGTGTATGTGTCTGTGTGTCTGTGTGTATAAATGTGAGTATTAATGTGCGTATAAATATGCGTATAAATGTGTGTATTAATGTGTATAAATGTGTGTAAATGTGTATAAATGTGTGTATAAGTGTATACATGTGTATATGTGTGTAGAAATGTGTATGTTTGTGTATGTATGTGTATATATGTGTGAATGTGTATATGAGTGTACGTGTGCGTGGATAAATGTGTATATGTTTGTGTCTATGTGTGTGTATGTGTGTGTATATATATATGTGTATATACGTGTGTATACATATATATGTATATATACATTTAGGCATATATATATGCCTAAATGTACATGCATGCTTTATCTATACATATATTCATATATAGAAATAAAACATGCATATACATTTAATGGGTTCATAGGTGTGTAGAAAACACATCTAGCCAAAGTGATATCCTAAATGTGCAAGGTGCTTTTGACGCATTTGACAATTGTGCCACTCCAAAGCTTTTATACAACCATTAACTAAACTGCTCAATTGCTTTTCTTGAGACGCTATTTTCTGCTCTTGCTTGCTTGACTGAGCAATATCCAATCTTAGGAGTGGGGGAGGGGAAGTAAAATAAATAAATATATAAAAAAACACCAATAGTGTTGCATCCTGTTTTTTTTTTTCAACACAAATGAAAACACAAGAAGACGCCGTCTTGCTTCACCCGTATTGTCGTCATCGTCATCCTCGGAGGGCAAATAGGCAATTATACAGAATGCGGAAAAACACTTCACGGTGAGTTATGGTGGCCGTCTGACTAGATAAATGTCCGACGCTTAACACTGAATTTGACTTCCAATTCCACTTGTTTGCTTTTGTTTCTTCTACTTGACATAAAAAAAAGCGTGTCTTCCTTAAACATGAACAGACTATTTTCTGTCCTGGATTTTGCAGACTATAATGCACAGAGTACGGCTTATTTTCGCATAATTTCACTCGTATAAGCCCCGGCTTGATTGACAATTATCACTGAGATATTCATGGTTTTAATAGGGAGTAGAAATGTGGTATTTTGAAGGGGAAATCTTAAGAAAAATCATATTTTTTTTTGATTTTTTATGAATTGAAAGAATTGACTGATGGATTAAACACTCAAAAAAGTGTGTAAAGAAATTCAAAAAGGAAGTCATGTGAGCAGTACAAGTGTGTTCCTGGGTAAGATGCATGTCAAGTCTAATTTATGCGCATATAAGCCGTATCTGTGAGTCAGTCATCATGTTTTTTTGCGACAAATGTGGCTTATATGCGAGAAAATACACTATTACTTCAAAAATACTTCATGAAATTTCTGAACAGTTTATCCTGGCAAGGTATACAGGGGGTGCCGGAGTTTTTAAGCTGTACCTGTGAATCAGTCATCATTTTTTTGGGCAACAAATGCAGCTTATATGCGAGAAAATATACTATTACTTCAAAAATACTTCATTAAATTTCTGAACAGTTTATCCTGGCAAGGTACACAGGGGGTGCCAGAGTTTTTAAGCTGTACCTGTGAATCAGTCATCATTTTTTTGGGCGACAAATGCAGCTTATCTGCGAGAAAATATACTATTACTTCAATTATACTTCATTAAATTTCTGAACAGTTTATCCTGGCTAGGTACACAGGGGGTGCCGGAGCCTTTAAGACGTACCTGTGACAGTCATCATTTTTAGTGACAAATTCAGTATATATGTGAGAAAATATACTAATACTTCAAAAATACTTCATTCATTTTCCAAAGAGCTTATCCTGGCACAGTACACAGGGGGTGCCGGAGCCTTTAAGACGTACTTGTGACTCAGTAATCATTTTTAGCGACAAATACAGCAAATATGCGATAAAATACACTAATACTTCAAAAATACTTCATTCATTCATTCATTTCCTGAAGAGCTAATCCTGACAAGGTACACAGGGGGTGCTAGAGCCTACCCCAGCTAACTACGGACACCAGGCGGGGAAATAAATAGTGATCAATTAGCCTAGCATCCATGTTTTGGTTATTTAGGAGAAAACAAAAGTATCAAAAAAGACCAACACAAGCCTGAAAGAGACATGGAATCAAACCCACAACCCCTAAACTGCGAGCCTGATGCGCTAAACGACTTTTTATCTATTACGTATTTATTTGTTGTTGATATTTTTGCACTTTGGTGAAACTTAAATCTCATTACATTTCGTATGAAGGACAATTAAAGCATAAAAATTAAATCAAAAAACGCAAATATAAGAAGAAATGAATATTTCTAACCTTGCTTTGAATTCCGTCCGGGTGGTCCACCCTTGGGGGCTTTAAAAAAGTCGTACTTGACTCCTCCCATCAGTCAATGTCACCCATCAAAAGACATTTTTTTTGTATCTGTCAGGACGGTGATGAAAAAGACAAGTGGCCATTGATTTCAGACAGGCAGGTCGGATGGACACCCCCCCCCCCCCAACAAAAGCCAATGGCGAGGACCCGGGGAGAGTTAATTTAGGGGTTGTAAATATTACAAGCCCAACGTACAATTAAAGGGGAAATTGCCAGCCATGTATGCCTGTAATTTATAGCTGGTATAATGTTAGCATGATGACGGGAATAAAATTGAGTTAAGTGTTCTATTAGCAATTTGCGTGCATGGGAAGATGTTCTGTTGCGTTGTAAAATAAGACTTGAAGAGTTGCGTGGGCAGTATTCATTAATAATCTTAGTCTTTTTGAAATTCAGTCACCTATATTTTTTCTATTTAAGGGGATGATTAAGTGCTTTAATTGTTTTACTAAGTTACACTTTTCATATTGAAATGGATATATGTGAATATATATGTGTGCGCGTGTATATTTTTTGTGTATATGTGTGAGTATATATGTGTGTATATGTGTATATGCGTGGATATGTGTGTATATGTGTGTGTATATGTGTGTGTGTGTGTATGTATGTATGTATGTATGTATGTATGTATATATATATATATATATATATATATATATATATATATATATATATATATATATATATATATATATATATATATATATATATATATATATATATATATATATATATATATATATATATATATATATATATATATATATATATATATATATATATATATATATATATATATATATATATATATATATATATATATATATATATATATATATATATATATATATATATATATATATATATATATATATATATATATATATGTGTGTGTGTGTGTGTGAATGTGTGTATATATGTGTATATACATGTGTATATATGTGTATAAATGTGTATATACATGTGTATATGTGTATAAATGTGTCTATATATATGTGTATACATGTGTCTGTATGCGTGTGTATGAGTGTATGTGTATATACATGTGTATATATTTGTGTATATATTTGTGTATAAATTTGTGTATAAATTTGTGTATATAATTGCGTAAATATTTGTGTAAATATTTGCGTATAAATTTGGGTATAAATTTGTGCATATAATTGTGTATATATTTGTGTAAATATTTGTGTATATGTGTAACGCGTGTATATATTTTTGTATAAATGTGTGTATATATTTGTGTATATTTGTGTATATATTTGTGTATAAATTTGGGTATAAATTTGTGTATATAATTGTGTATATATTTGTGTAAATATTTGTGTATATGTGTAACGCGTGTATATATTTGTGTATAAATGTGTGTATATATTTGTGTATATTTGTGTATATATTTGTGTATATATTTGTGTATAAATTTGTGTATAAATTTGTGTATATAATTGCGTAAATATTTGTGTAAATATTTGCGTATATATTTGTGTATAAATTTGTATATCTATTTGTGTAAATATTTGTGTATATGTGTAACGTGTGTATATATTTGTGTATATGTGTAACGTGTGTATATATTTGTGTATATGTGTAACGTGTGTATATATTTGTGTAAAAATGTGTGTATATATTTGTGTATATATTTGTGTATATATTTGTGTATATATTTGTGTATATATTTGTGTATATATTTGTGTATATATTTGTGTATAAATTTGTGTATATAATTGCGTAAATATTTGTGTAAATATTTGCGTATATATTTGTGTATAAATTTGTGTAAATATTTGTGTATATGTGTAATGTGTGTATATATTTGTGTATATGTGTAACGTGTGTATATATTTGTGTATATGTGTAACGTGTGTATATATTTGTGTAAAAATGTGTGTATATATTTGTGTATATATTTGTGTATATATTTGTGTATATATTTGTGTATATATTTGTGTATATATTTGTGTATAAATTTGTGTATATAATTGCGTAAATATTTGTGTAAATATTTGCGTATATATTTGTGTATAAATTTGTGTATGAATTTGTGTAAATATTTGTGTATATGTGTAATGTGTGTATATATTTGTGTATATGTGTAATGTGTGTATATATTTGTGTATATGTGTAACGTGTGTATATATTTGTGTATAAATTTGTGTATATAATTGTGTATATATTTGTGTATATATTTGTGTATAAATTTGTGTATATAATTGCGTAAATATTTGTGTAAATATTTGCGTATATATTTGTGTATAAATTTGTGTATATATTTGTGTAAATATTTGTGTATATGTGTAATGTGTGTATATATTTGTGTATATGTGTAACATGTGTATATATTTGTATATATGTGTAATGTGTGTATATATTTGTGTATATTTTGTGTATATATTTGTGTAGATTTGTGTATAAATTTGTGTATATAATTGCGTATATATTTGTGTATATGTGTGATGTGTGTCTATGTGTGTATATACATGTGTATATATTTGTGTATATTTGTCTATATATTTGTGTATATTTGTGTCTATATGTGTGTACATGTGTGTATGTGTTTGTGTGTGTATGTGTTTGTGTATGTGTGTGTAAGTGTGTATGTGTATGTATGTCTGTACGTGTGTATGTGAGCATGTGTGTTCATGTGTGTACATGTGTGTATATATGCGTCAATGGTAGCCAAAATGTTAATAGATCGCCCTATAAAAGGTCAAGATTAATATTTGAATAAAGACAAATAGAAGAGCCCACCTGATTCAATGATCCATTTTCCATTTCAAGGGGTGCCGGAGCCCATCCCAGCCAACAATGAGCAGTTGGGGGAAGACACCCTAAATTGGTTGCCAGATTGCTGGGCACAACAAGACAAAACAAACAAAATATAATTTAACACCTGATAACATAAGATTGTTTTTCATATGCAATCAAAAAAATAATCATAAATAAGACACCTTTAATTTGCGTTTCCTCGGGACAAAATGGAGGCACACTGGATTTATTTTGGAGTCTGGAAACCTGGATGAAGTAGAAGGTCCCGACCTGAGAAGAAATAAAGAAACAGAAATCAAAAATCCATTTTCAAACCAACAGCAACGATGATAAGTCTTCAAAATTGGGGTTATGTGATGTCATCTTCATGCGCCAGTAAGAAGTCAACAAACTGAAGGAAAATATATATTTTTTTATTTATTTATAGTGGAGAGGATTATCTTGCAGCCGTGTTAATCTGGAAATAAGAAATACAGTGGTACCTTGAGATATGATCTTAATTCGTTCCGGGACTGAGCTCGTATGTTGATTTACTTTTTTTGCATGGCAACGCGCTCGTAATATAACATAAACAGATTTAAATGAACTTGGTTTACGATGCATAAACACTAAAAAATAAGTGGAATCTAACCTTAATTCTAATTTAGTTTGAAATTTTGATACATTTCTTGGCTCTATTGGCTCCGCCTCCACCCTGACTTTCAGATGCGACCAATCGAGGGTTGTTTGCTTTTGTCTTCCCTTCAAAATATTCAGAAAATGATACACACAAATGTCCTCACGATAGGATAACGCACGACTACTTGCCAACTTGAAGTACAATATATACTCCTCTCGTATTAGCGAACAAGATTCGCCATTCGCACTGACTAACGGAAAAAAACTTTCAAAAATATATACAAACATTTTAGGAGTGAGTGTGTTGTTGTTATCTTTAAGCCAACTTTGACTGAAAAATAATCAATACACACAAAAACATAATATACAATAACACCCATATATATATATATACATATAAACATATTAACAACCCGTTATAACCCAAAAACAATGTACTAGTTGCATAAACGGTCATAAATTATGACTATTGTAACTTGTTACCTTAGCTAGTTAGCAGGGCAAACAAGGGAATCTCAATAGCATAGCTTAGCTTCATTAGCTACGACCGTCTTACACACATACACATCACAATGCTAACGCTAATGGCGGCCGAGGGTATGTTGCTAATGCTATTACATGTACTCTACTCGAGGCTCGTGAAATCTCAATAGCATAGCTTCCTTTGCTACGACCGTCATATACTGAACACTATCATGCTAACGCTATAATGGCATAGCATAGCTTCCTTTGCTATGACCGTCATATATTGCACACTATCATGCTAACGCTATAATGGCGGCCGAAGGTAGCTTGCTAAAGGCTACACATTCACGCCCATGCATGAAAAGTAAACAAACCTTACTAAACATTATGTTCTTTCTCACATGCTAACTATTGTCTCTTATAAACTCCACACTCAATCGGTTTCTACAACAAAACAACATACCTTTAAAACACAATAATCAGACAGTTGTTGTTGATATCTACAAGCCAACTTTTACTAAAATGCCTGAAGTTCAACCCCACCCCCCTCTCCCGCGTTTCAACTACATGAGCCCAGACATAAAAAATCGAATACCGATCCATACCCTTGCTATTTGGCTGGAGGCATTAATAATCGAAGACTGATAAACATCCATCCCAAAATTAGTTTTACCTCACACATGCAATCATTTATAACTTTGCACTGTCACAATAACATAAACACATTTAAATATTTTTGGATGACAATGCAGACACTCAAAAATAAGTTTAATCTAACCTTACACTAAACTTAATTCTAATTTTTTTTGAAATTTTGATACATTTCATGACTCTATTGGCCCCGCCTCCACCCTGACTTTCAGATGCAACCAATCGAGGGTTGTTTGCTTTTGCATTCCCTTCAAAATGCTCAGAAAATGATACACATAAATGTCTTCACAATAGGATAACGCACGACTACTTGCCAACTAGAAGTACAATATGTACTCCTCTCGTATTAGGAGTGAGCGTAATAGGTTCCAAACGCAGTTCTGGTTTCAACAATGATTGTAGCCATTTTCCATTCAAAATAATAAATAAAAAACTTCAAAATAACCGTAGATACTGTATGTTCTGGACTATAAGTCGCACTTTTTTCGTAGTTTGGCAGAGGCTCAGACTAAAACTTAAGTACAACTTCTAAACCATTTTTTCTGTGTTTTTAGTTTTAAAAAATCATATTGTAAAATCTAAAAATATAGTTTTTAAAAAGCTCAAATAAACATTGTTTTAGATCTATAAAAAAGTGAATATTCAGGGTTTTAATCCAGTTGTTTTAATCCATTTATAAAAAAAATCTAAATATGATGGAAATAGATTTTTTATGTATATCAATAATTGTCATTTTTTATCATTTTTTTCTGTGTTTTTAGTTAAAAAATCAGTTTGTAAAATCTAAAAATATACTTTAAAAAAGCTCAAATAAACATTGTTTTAGATATATAAAAAACTGTATTCAGAGTTTTTAATCCAGTTCTTTTAATCCATTTGTAAAAAAAAATCTAAATATTATAACTAAAATGGTCCGATGTATATTCAATTCCCTGATTTTCCCCCTTTTAAATCAATAATTGACATTTTTATATCATTTTTTTTGTTTTTAGTTCAAAAATCATTCGGTCAAATCTAAAAATAGGTTTTTAAAAAAGCTCAAATAAACATTGTTTTAGATATATTCAAAAAACTGAATATTCAAGGCTCTTAATCCACTTCTTTTAATCCATTTATAAAAAAAATATCTAAATATTATGTCTAAAATAGTCCGATATATATTAAATTTCCTGATTTTCCCCTTTTTAAATCAATAATTGTCATTTTCTAATCCATTTTTTCTGTGTTTTTAGTTCAAAAATAATTTTGTAAAATCAAAAAATATCTTTAAAAAAATCTAAAATACACATTTTTTTTATCTATAAAAAAATAAAATATTTAGGGCTTTTAATCCACTTAATTTAAAAAAACATCAAAATATTCTTTCTAAAATGGCCCACGTGAAATCAAGTTGACGTTAAACAACCCGAGTCTGACACCCTTTGCATTGGACATAGCCAAAAACCTCCAACAACAACAACAAAAAACCACTCAACGGCCAGAAAGAACCCAAATTGAAATATCTCCCACTTGCTTACTTCATGTCCCGAGTCTCCGGCATTAAAAGACGGTGTCCGTCCTTTCCGAGGCGCTAACAAATGGGACGAGCAAGAGGAAGCAGCTGCCAAACGATTGGCAAATTGGGCCCGGGCTGTAAAACAATGAGTCAGCTAAAAGCTTTGAGCGCCGTCAGCACCCTGCAGAGCCTTGATGTTTTGATACAGGGATGTAAAAAAAAAAAAGGGCTGATGGCGGCAAGAGCAACCTTGGAGGACCCCCAATTTAACAAAAAAAAACAAAACAAAAAAAAACGCCCACCTAAACACCCCACAAGTGTGCTTAACCGTCCTGCAAATTTTTCCCAGTAAACAAATATCTTTTTTAGAGTAATACCTTGACATAAGAGTGCCTGGAGATACGAGGAATTTGAGATACGAGGAATTTGAGATGCGAGGAATTTGAGATACGATGAATTTGAGATACGAGGAATTTGAGATGCGCAGAATTTGAGATGCGAGGGATTTGAGAAACGAGGGATATGAGATACGAGGAATTTGAGATACGAGGGATTTGAGATACGAGGAATTTGAGATACGAGGAATTTGAGATACGAGGAATTTGAGATACGAGGAATTTGAGATACGAGGAATTTGAGATACGAGGAATTTGAGATACGAGGAATTTGAGATACGAGGAATTTGAGATGACATAAGAGTGCCTCGAGATACGAGGAATTTGAGATTCGAGGAATTTGAGATACGATGAATTTGAGATACGAGGAATTTGCGATACAAGTAAAAAAAATTGCTGAATCTAGAGATCTTTACGAGTACTGGGCGGAGCATTGGATTTTTATCTGTGTTTTTTTTGCATTAGTTTAGTATTTTTTTTCGGATTCAGAGACAGCATATTTTCGGAAGTTGAATTTTGTTCATATCTAGAGACATTTTAGATTTTTTCGTAACTTGAATTTTGTTCATGTCTAGAGACATTTTAGTTTGTAACTTGAATTTTGTTCATATCTAGAGAATAGTTTCATGACTTGAATTTTTGATCCAGAGACTTTTTTGTAACTTGAATTTTTATTCATATCTAGAGACATTTTCCGTAACTTGAATTTCCTTCATATCTTGAGACATTTTTTGTAACTTGAATTTTTGTTAATATCTTGCGACATTTTTTCGTAACTTGAATTTCGTTCAAGTCTAGAAACATTTTGTAACTTGAATTTCTGTTCATATCTTGAGACATTTTCTTGTAACTTGAATTTCTGTTCATATCTTGAGACATTTTCTTGTAACTTGAATTTCTGACATTTTTTTCATAACTTGAATTTTTATTCATATCTAGAAACATTTTTTCATAACTTTAAATTTTATTCATATTTAGAGACTTTTTTGTAACTTGAATTTTTGTTCATATCTAGAGACATTTTTTCATAACTTGAATTTTCGTTCATATCTTGAAACATTTTTTCATAACATGAATTTCGTTGATATCTTGAAACATTTTTTGTAACTTGAATTTCGTTCATATCTTGAGACATTTTTTCGTAACTTGAACTTTTAAGTTATAACAATAGTCATGGGACCAATTAATTTCTTAAGTTGAGGTCCTCCACTCTTTTCTTTGATAAGAATGATAAATCGACGCTTGAAGTTAGCGCGGCCGTCGAGGATGTTTTCCAAGGATTGGAAATCCGCTTTGTGACGTCCCGTCCAATCGCTGGAAATGGTGTCTGTCGGGCTAAAAGTTGAGTCAGGGCAACCTTTTGAATCATCGGACGCTCTCACGCAGAATGAAGCGCCCCAGTTTCCGCCGTTGTGGCGTGTCGAGGTGCGCCGACTCATCCATCAAAACGTCATCCCGCGTTTCTTTCATTGCTTTCTTAATGTAAAGTCGACTAGTGGATAAGTGGATGTTTCCCATGTGTTGGCGCCGCTTAAATTCGGGTTCGTTGAGACATTTTCAAAGTCAAGCCACTATCAAAGATTTTTATACACTCATTATACATAGTCACTACTTATCTATGTTTAATACCTACTTATTTATTTATTACTTATTTATTCATTATTCAATTAGTATTGAGTATTTACTATTTATTGATTATTTATGTCTGTTTGTTTGTTGATGTTGAGTATGTACTAGACTACTCATTTATTTTGTTAACTACTTATGACTTATTTATTTTTTGTTACTTATTTATTGAATATTGTTATTATTTCTAGATATTTCTATCTAGTTTTAGATTAGGTTCGATAACTAAGTAATAATACATCTATATATATAAAAAATATAATATATCTAAAAATAAAAACAACAAACACATAATTAATTCAATATAAATAATCAATAAATAATAATAAATAATCAATAAGTAATTATAATAATAAATAATAATAAATATCCAATAAATGAGAATAAATAATCTATTAATAATAATAAATAACCTATGAATAATAATAAATAACCTATACATAATAATAAATCATCAATAAATAATAATCAATCAATCAATAATAAATAACCAATAAATAATAATCAATGAGAAATAAATCATCAATAAATCATCATTAAATCATCAATAAATGAGCAATAAATCATCAATAAATCATCAATACACAATAATAATAAATAATTAATACATAATAATAAATCACTAAATAATAAAAAATAACCAATCAATAAGTAATAATAAATAATCAATAAATAATAATAAATAATCAATAAGTAACTATAATAATAAATAATAATACATATCCAATAAATGAGAATAAATAATCTATAAATAATAATAAATAACCTATAGATAATAATAAATAACCTATAAATAATAATACATAATCAATAAATAATAATCAATAAATAATCATAAATAACCAATAAATAATAATCAATGAGCAATAAATCATCAATAAATCACCAATAAATCATCAATAAATCATCAATAAATCACCAATAAATCATCAATAAATCATCAATAAATTAGCAATAAATCATCCATACACAATAATAATAAATAATCAATACATAATAATAAATCACTAAATAATAAAAAATAATCAATCAATAAGTAATAAATAACCAGTCAACATAATGGATAAATAGTACAGTAATCCCTCGAATATCATGGCATCAACTTTCACGGTTTTACTACAGTGCAGATTTTTAGTAAATATATATATTTTAAAGTTTCCCTGTTTTACGCTTGCTACTAGAATTATTATATTTTGTTTCATTTTTCTAATAGGGGTGACCCTACTTCGCATTTTTTCCAGTCATCACAGCCATGTCCGGTTTAAATTAAACCGCAATAATTGAGGGATTACTGTAGTCCTCATACTAAATAAGTACTTCCCAAAGTCTACATTGTGTATTGACCTTATTATTGATCAACCCGCGTTCAACAACTTGCAATTATCCAAAAAGTATACCCACGTCTTCTTTTGTCATTTCGACACAAATTATGTTCCACGTTTAAAAAATCTCCGGGAAAAATAATAACCGGTTCCGTTGCAATATATTTCACAATCCGCTAAAAATAAATGGAGGCGTAAAATGAACGCTACGTCATGTTTCCCTCGCAGTCAATTATACGGGAAGTAGCTGCTAAGCTTCCTGAGAATGTTGCCATTACCCACTGGGGAGAAGAAGTAATTACAGAGTACTTTTGTCCCCATTTGTGGACCGTCGTCGTAATAGGCCTAAAAGCCTGGCAGCACGGCCAAGGAAAGAAATCAACATTCCCAAGGTACGCATATATGAATTTGTCGCTAACAATGTCTTTTTTCTTTTGTCTCCAACGATGGAGGCCTTCAACGGGTCAATCATTACATTTGAACTTTTCGATTGTGATGTTTAATACGTGGTAGAGGAAGTAACAAAGATGTGGTTGTGGGTGGAAAGCACTTATGGTATTTTCTGGCCTTCGCGTAGTCGTAAGATGGCCTTAAAATGGTTGAATTTTACAATTTTATCGCATATAAGCCGTCGCCATGTATAAGCTGTACCCTTAAAATTGCCTTAAAATGTTTGAATTTTACAATTTCTTGCATATAAGCCCCCTTCATGTGTAAGATGTACCCTTAAAATGGTAAAATTTGACAAATTCTCCCATATAAGCCGTCTCCACGTATAAGCCATACCCTTAAAATGGCCTTAAATGGTTGAATTTTACAATTTCTCGAATATAAGCCGTCTCCATGTATAAGCGGTACCCTTAAAATTGCCTTAAAATGTTTGAATTTTACAATTTCTCGCATATAAGCCCCCTTCATGTGTAAGATGTACCCTTAAAATGAAAAAAATTGACAAATTCTCCCATATAAGCCGTCTCCACGTATAAGCCGTACCATTAAAATTGCCTTAAAATGGTAAAATTTTACAAATTCTCGCGTTGAAGCCGTCGCCAAGTAAAAGCCGTACCCTTAAAATTGCCTTAAAATGTTTGAATTTTACAAATTATCGCGTATAAGCCGTCTTCACGTATAAGCCGTACCCTTAAAATGATTTAATTTTACAATTTTTTGCATATAAGCCGCCTCCACGTATAAGCCGTACCCTTGAAATTGCATTAATTTGTTTGAATTTTACAAATTCTCATGTATAAGCCGTCTCCACGTATAAGCTGTACCCTTAAAATTGCCTTAAAATGTTTGAATTGATAAATTCTCGCATTTAAGCCGTCTCCACATATAAGCCGTACCCTTAAAATTGCCTTAAAATGGTTGAATTTTACAATTTCTCGCGTATAAGCCATCCACCAGATTGACAATTTTCAACTTCATTTTCATGGTTTTAATAGGGAGTACAAATGTGTTACTTTGAAGGGAAAATCTTATTTTTTAGCTATAAATACGGCTTATTGCCATCTTAGTTTACAAAATCTTCCATCATATAGCTCCTCCCCCACTGCAAGATTTTATACCAAAAAAATCCAAAACATCAACAATGGCTGGCTCTAGAGGTGACTGTAAAGTAGTGAGTGAGTGCTTCATACCCGGAAGTCAATAGCAATTACCCTATTTTCACCACTATAAGGTGCAATTAAAAGTCTTAAATTTTCTCCAAAATAGACACTGCGCCTTATAATCCAGTGCGCCTTATATATGGAAAAACAGAAAACCAAAAACGAAAAAAAAACACTACTCTCGGATATTAAAAAAAAAAAAAAACGCTTGAACTGAAACAATACTGTTAAATATGCAGATGCCATCTTAGTTTACAACATCTTCCATCATATAGCTCCTCCCCCACTGCAAGATTTTATACCAAAAAAAATCCAAAAGATCAACAATGGCTGTCTCTAGAGGTGACTGTAAAGTAGTGAGTGCTTCATACCTGGAAGTCAATAGCAATTATCCTATTTTCACCACTAGAAGGCGCACTTCAAAGTCTTACATTTTCTCCAAAACAGACAGTGCGCCTTATAATACAGTTCGCCTTAGAATTCAGTGCACCTTATAAGACAGTGCGCCTTTTAATACAGTGCGCCTTATAATACAGTGCGCCTTATAATACAGTGTGCCTTATAATACAGTGCGCCTTATAAGACAGTGCGCCTTATAATACAGTGCGCCTTATAATACAGTGCACCTTATAATACAGTGCGCCTTATAATACAGCGCGCCTTACAATACAGTGCGCCTTATAATACAGTGCGCCTTATAATACAGTGCGCCTTATAATACAGTGTGCCTTATATTTGGAAAAATGTCATTTATTGAGGGTGTGCTTTATAATGTGGTGCGCCTTATAGTCATGAAAATACGGTAACCTGTATAATCATGTCGCAAAATAGCCTTGGCATCCCAAAATTCTTCTAAAAACTGCGGGATTTTTTTCCATTAGCAGCAAAATTTGACGCCGGCTGCAGGTATTGGCAAATGACCCGATCTCTGGGTGCCAAGAGTTCCGGCGTCGCCACATCCCAAATTGTTCAGTGGCATTTAGTGATCAGCAAGAGTGTGGGCACTTAGCCCAAGCACCCTTTACTTGCTTATCTCCCTGGCGGTGTCTCACGTGGATAATTTTGGTAATTGAGGAGGTAAACAGGCAATTTCTCCATTACCTAATTGCACGGTGTGTTGGGAAAAGGCGGGGTCAAATGAGCGGGGGAACTCTAGGAGCTTAAGTCAGGAATAGAACTGGGTTATTACTAGCGGTATTTTAAATACTATACAAGTTATTCTTCGAGAAAATTTAACAATTTTAGGGCAATTTTAAGGGTAAGGCATATACGTGGGGGCGGCTTATATGCGAGTAAATACAGTACTAGTCAACATAAATAAGTGAACAAAAACAAAATAAGATAAATAAATAAGTAGTCAACAGAAATATGTAGTAGTCGATATAATAAATAGTCAACATAAATACAGAGTAGTCAATATAATAAATAAGTAGTAGTCAATATAATGAATAAGTAGTCAACAAAATAAATAAGTAGTTGCCTTAATAAATAAGTAATAGTCAAGATAGTAAATAAGTAGTAGTCAGCATAGTAAATAAGTGGTAGTCGTCATAATGAGTAGTAGTCAATATAATAAATAAGTATGAGTCAACATCATAAATGAGTAGTCAATATAATAAGTAATAGTCAAGATGAAAAAATAAGTAGTTGTCAACATAATAAATAAGTAATAGTCAAGAAAATAAATAAGTAGAAGTAAGCATAATAAATAAGAGGTAGTCATCATAATAAGTAGTAGTCAATATCATAGATAGGTATTAGTCAACATAATAAATAAGTAATACTATTCATAATAAGTATTAGTCAACATAATAAATAGTTATTAGTCAACATAATAAATAAGTAGTACTATTCATAATAAGTATTAGTCAATATAATAAATAAGTATTAGTCAACATAATAAATAAGTGGTAGTCATCATAATAAGTAGTAGTCAATATGATAAATAAGTATAAGTTAACATAATAAATAAGTACAAGTTAACATAATAAATAAGTACAAGTTAACATAATAAATAAGTAGTACTATACATAATAAATAAGTAATAGTCAAGATAATAAGGAAAAATCAGCATAATAAATAAGTGGTAGTCGACATAATAAGTAGTAGTCAATATAATAAATAAGTACGAGTCAAAATAGTAAATATGAGTCAAAAGAGTAAATATGAGTCAAAATAGTATGTATGAGTCAAAATAATAAATAAGTATGAGTCAATATAATAAATAAGTAGTAGTCAATATAATAAATAAGTAGTAGTTAATATAATAAATAAGTAGTAGTCAATATATTAAATAAGTAGTAGTCAATATAATGAATAAGTAGTAGTTAATATAATAAATAAGTAGTAGTCAATATAATAAATAAGTAGTAGTCAATATAATAAATAAGTAGTAGTCAATATAATGAATAAGTAGTAGTTAATATAAAAAATAAGTAGTAGTCAATATAATAAGTAGTAGTCAATATAATAAATAAGTAGTAGTCAACATAGACAAGTAGTAGTCAATTAATATAATAAGCAGTAGTCAATATAATAAATAAGAAGTAGTCAATGTAATAAATAAGAAGTAGTCAATATAATAAATAGGAAGTAGTCAATATGATAAATAAGTATTAGTCAACATAGACAAGTAGTCAACATTGAATAAGTGATCACATAGATAAGTCCGTACAGAATGACAAAAATGTACGGTTGCCTGGGTAAAATCTACACAATAAATTCCGAGAAGTACCAAGACGTGGTTGTTGACCCTCGACTACCAACCTATCGTCCAAAAAGGGATTTGTGTGAATAATTCCTTTTGCTAGCTTTCTTTCTAATCATAATGCCTCCCGAGCCAATGAAGTGCATAGCATCCATATTAGCTTTGCCAGCAGAGCGTTACTAACATGCTCGTTTAAAGAAAGGCCGTACGACGACCTTGTCGCGACTTCGCTCGCTGCTCACCTCAGCAGAATCAAAAAAAAAAGTAATTATAAGGTTTTTTTTTACCCACCGAAAAGACACGGAAAAAGGAACCGTTGCAGCGTAGCCGTCTCCGTCCGTTATCTTGAGTTTCAATCATGCAAAGAATATCGTAAAAAACCTAATAACCTTTGTTTCAGGGGAAAAAAATATCATTCTAATTAAGGGAGATGGGGATATATTCCCATATATTTAGGTATAATTATGTATAAGATTTCTTTGTTAGTATAGTGGGCCGGTCAAGTGGAAAATGGGTTCGATTCCTGGATAGGGAGTTTTTGTTTGAACCCATTTAAGGATGGATAATAACTACTTAACATAATTGAAGTGGGATAGGCTCCAGCACCACCGGTAATTTAGGATTAACCTATTGAAAAAGATATGTAAGCGCACTCGTAAATATTTGCCTGAAATTAGAGTCGTATCTCAAGGTAAATATTTGCCCGAAATTGTACTCGTATCGCAAGATAAATATTTGCCCGAAATTGTACTCGTATCTCAAGATAAATATTTGCACGAAATCTGACTCGTATCAAAAGGTAAATATTTGCCCAATATTGTACTCGTATCTCAAGATATTTGCCCGAAAATGTACTCGCATTTCAAGACAATTATTTGCCTGAAATTTGACTCGTATCTCAAGATTAATATTACCCAAAATTTGACTCGTATCTCAAGATTAATATTACCCAAAATTTGACTCGTATCTCAAGATAAACATTTGCCAAAATTTTACTTGTATCTCAAGTTAAATATTTGCCCTAAAATTGACTTGTATCTCAAGATAAACATTTGCCCAAAATTTTACTCATATCTCAAGATAAACATTTGCCCAAAATTTTACTCATATCTCAAGATTAACATTTGCCCAAAATTTTACTCGAATCTCAAGATAAATATTTACCCAAAATTGTACTTGTATATAAAGAAAAACATTTGCCCAAAATTTTACTCGTATCTCAAGATAAACATTTCCCCAAATTTGTACTCGTATCTCCAGATAAACATTTGCCCGAAATTTAACTCATATCTCAAGATAAATCTTACCCAAAATTTTACTCGTATCTCAAGATAAACATTTACCCGAAATTGTACTCGTATCTCAAGATAAACATTTGCCCTAAATTTCTCTCATATCTCAAATTAAATATTTACCTGAAATTTGTCTCATATCTCAAATTAAATATTTACCCGAAATTTGTCTCGTATCTCAAATTAAATCATTACCTGAAATTTGTCTCGTATCTCAAGATAAACATTTGCCGAAAAATTTTACCCGTATCTCAAGACAAAAATTTGCCCAAAATTTGATTCATATCTAAAAATAAACATTTACCCAAAATTTGACTCGTATCTCAAATAAACATTTGCCAAAAATTTTTTACTCGTATCTCAAGACAAAAATTTGCCTGAAATTTCACTCGTATCTCAAAATAAACATTTGCCCAAAATTTGACACTATCCAAGATAAATATTTAACCAAATTTTTTTCAAATTGCTCGTATGTCGTTGCACTCGTATGTCAAGATAAATATTTGCCTGAAATTTGACTCGTTTCTGGAGAAAAACATTTACCCAAAATTGTACTCCTATCTCAAGATAAACATTTTCCCAAAATTTGACTCGTATCTCAAAAAAAAACATTTGCCCAAAATTTAACACTATCCAAGATAAATATTTAACCGATTTTTTTTTTCAAATTGCTCGTATGTCGGGGCACTCATATGTCGAGGTACCACTGTATAAATTAGCTTAGCCTAGCGTGTCTGTTTTTTTTGAGATAACGAGAGGAAACCCGGGAAAGTCCGGAACCCAGTGGGGTTTAAACGCTCAATGTCAGAATGCAGACACGCTAGCTAGCCACTTGTCCAATTAGTAATTGCAAGACTTGAATCCATTTGCTTTGCTGACTAATTATTGAACGGGGCGTCGAGTGTGGGGGGGGGGACCCCAGGGCACGACGCCGTAGACCCCACATGGTCGTCTCTCATCAATTACACTATTGACATCTACGTAGGAGGCGGCGTATTGGATGGAAACCTTTAAGGAAAGTGTGTCAAAGTGGCGGCCCGAGGGCCAAATCTGGCCCACCGCATCATTTTGTGTGGCCTGGGAAAGTCAATCATTTCTGTTTTAGGATAAAATTATAAGGAAGAGTATAGATGTATATTAGATTTCATTATTTTGCCCCTTCTAAATCAATAATTTCATTTTTTAATCAATTTTTCTGTGTTTTTAGGTCAAAAATCCTTTTGTGAAATCTAAAATATGTTTTAAAAAAGCTAATATAAACATCTATAAAAACTGAATATTCAAGGCTTTTAATCCAGTTATTTTAATCCATTTATTTTTAAAAGAAATCCTGATATTCCCTCTTTTAAAACAATAATTGTCATTTTTTAATCAATTTTTCACTGTGTTTTTAGTTCAAAAATCTTTTTGTAAAATCTAAAAATATATTTATAAAAAGCTCAAATAAATAATATTTTAGGTTTGTTTAAAAACGGAATATTCAGGGATTTTAATCCAGTTATTTTAATCCATTTATATAAAAAATAATTGTTTTTAGTTCAAAAAACATTTTATAAAATCTAAAAATATATTAAAAAAGCTAAATAAACATCTATAAAAAACTGAATATTCAGGGATTTTAATCCAGTTATTTTAATCCATTTATATAAAAAAAATCTAAATATGATGTATATTAAAATTCCTGATTTTCCCCCTTTTAAATCAATAATTGTCATTTTTTAATCCATTTTTTCAGTGTTTTTAGTTCAAAAATCATTTTATAAAGTCTAAAAATATAGTAAAAAAGCTCATATAAATATTTCTAAAAAACTAAATATTCAGGGATTTTAATTCAGTTATTTTAATCCATTTATATAAAAAAATCTAAATATGATGTATATTAAAATTCTTGATTTTCCCCCTTTTGAATAAATAACAGCAATTTTTAATCCATTTTTTTTGTTTTTAGTTCAAAAATCCTTTTATAAAATATAAAAATATATTTTAAAAAAGATAATATAAACATATGTAAAAAAAATGAATATTCAGGACTTTTAATCCAGTTATTTTAATCCATTTATATTTTTAAAAAATCAAAATATTATATCTACAATAGTCCGTCCCACGTGAAATCAAGTTGTCTGCGAACCAACCCTAGTCTGACACCCTTGTTTTAGCATACGCTACAGGTAAAAAATGTGCACCTAGATCAAATATCTCTGAAAATGCCACCTTTTGGGGGAGTGTTTCTGGGGGGTGGGGCATAAAATGTCAGACACCCTGGGACAAGAAATGACAAGCTCGGCGAAGAGAGAAACACGACGGGTGGGCGATTGAGAAGAGTAAATGAAAGGACTGGTCCACCTTCTCCGGAGGGGAGAAATAACAGGTGTGGATGGAACACAAGACAAGTGACGCAAGGCAGCTGGTGGTGATTGGCAGCACCTGCAACTAATTCCGCAGAGGGCTAGCGCGCGGGGGAAAAAAAGGTGACGGGAATCAAGTGGTGGAAAATGGATGTGCTCGGACGCTCCGATGTTACCGGATTGGGTGGTGATGGGGGGGGGGGGGGGGGTGAGAGGGGGGGTGTGGGGGAGGGAGGAGGGATAGGGAGGGAGGGGGGAGGGAGGGTGAGGAAGGAAGGAAGGTAGGAAGTATGGATGGATGGATGGATGGATGGATGGATGGGTGGATGGGTGGGTGGGTGGGTGGATGGATGGATGTAAGGATGAAAGGGAGGGAGGGAGGGAGGGAGGGAGGGAGGGAGGGAGGGATGGATGGATGGATGGATGGAAGGATGAAAGGGAGGGCGAGGGAGGGATGTTGGGAGGGAGGGAGGGAGGGAGGGAGGGAGGGAGGGAGGGAGGGAGGGAGGGGGGGAGGGAGGGAGGGATGGAGGGATGGATGGAAGGATGGAAGGATGGAAGGAGGGAAGGATGGAAGGAAGAAAGAAAGGAAGGAAGGAAGGAAGGAAGGAAGGAGGGAAGGAGGGAAGGAGGGAAGGAGGGAAAGAGGGAAAGAGGGAAAGAGGGAAGGATGGAAGGAAGGAAGGAAGGGAGGGAGGGAGGGAGGGAGGGAGGGGGGGAGGGAGGGATGGATGGAAGGATGGAAGGATGGAAGGAGGGAAGGATGGAAGGAAGAAAGAAAGAAAGGAAGGAAGGAAGGAAGGAAGGAAGGAAGGAGGGAAGGAGGGAAGGAGGGAAGGAGGGAAAGAGGGAAAGAGGGAAAGAGGGAAGGATGGAAGGAAGGAAGGAAGGGAGGGAGGGAGGGAGGAAGGGAGGGAGGGAGGGAGTCAGTAAGGATGGAAGGAAGGAAGTAAGGTAGCAAAGAAGGAATGAATGAATTGAGGGAGATGAAGGAAAGAGGAAGGAAAAAAGGAAGGTACCAAGGAAAGAAGGTAAGGAACGAAGAAAGGTCGGGGAAGAAGAAAGGAAAGAAAAAAGGAAGATAGGAATGAAGGAAGTTAGGAAAGAAGGATAGTAGGAAGGGGAGAAGGAAGGAATGAATGGAGAGGGATGAAGGAAAGAAGGAAGGAAAAAAGGAACGGACCAAGGAAGGAAAAAGGAAGGAAGGTAGGAAGGGAGGTAGGGAAAGAAGGAAGGAAGAAATGAATGAAGAGGGAGGGATGAAGGAAGGAAGTCTGTTAAAAAGGAAGGAAACAAGGACAGAATGAATGGACAGGGATGAAGGAAGGAATGAAGGTAGGCAGGGAAGGAGTAAATAAGATTGAACGAAGGAATGACGGAAGGGAGGAAGGTCGAGGGATGAAGGAAGGAAAGAAAGTAAGGGGATAAAAGAGGGTAGAAAAGAAGGAGGAATTTGGGGAAGGTTAAGATGAAGTCATTTATTAAAGAGGTAAGGAAGGGCAGAAGAAGGGAAGGATGGAGGACAGCAAGAGATGGACTATAACCAGAAGTGTCTAAAAAAGAAAAATACATTGAAATGAAAAGCTAAGTGACTTCTCAATTGGCCACAGCAGGCATGATTGTAAAGATATCAATAGCTGAAGTGGACTCGCACAAGTGTTGTGTTGCCATGATGTCGGCCATGATGGATCAGGTGGAATTTCCACGCTCTCACACGCAGCGAAACGCTACATCGTCCATCTCATGTCGACAGCTACCAAAAGTGATGTTTTCTTTCGCCACCGCCGGCAGAGCCGCGGGGCGATCATATTTCATCGAGTGATGCCATTGGTCGAGCTTGATGAATCCCCCCCCCCCCCCCCTCAATTGCTAGCTTAGAATTGATCTTTGTCAGGCTTGATCACAATGTTATGCTATTTTTTTTCTTCAAAAAAGCTCCTTGACTGAATGGAAAATGTGGAAAAAATGCATTGTGGGTTGGGGTAATTTGGCTATTTGTGAGGGGGTGTGAAAGGGAAGGCCCGCGGGCTAAATATGGCCCGTTGGGTTGTTTTGTGGGGGCCGGGAAGGGAAATGATGAGTTAGGACTTTCTGTTTTTGGATGAAATTGAAATGAAGAGTATAGATGTATGTTATATTTTCTGGTTTTCTCCTGTTTTAAAATTAATAATTGTCATTTTTAATCATTTTTTTGTGTTTTTAGTTCAAAAATTATTTTGTAAAATCTAAAAATTCATTTTAAAAAAAGCGAAAATAAACATAGTTTTAGATCTATAAAAACTGAATATAAAGGGTTTTTAATCCATTTATATAAAAAAAATACATTATATCTAAAATAATTCAGCCAAATAAAAATGCAGAGTATAGATGTATATTATATTTTCTGATTTTCCCCCGTTTTAAATTATAAATTGTAGTTTTTAAATCATTCTTTGTGTTTTTAGTTCAAAAATCATTTTGTAAAATCTAAAAATATATAAAAAAAGCTAAAATAAACATTGTTTTAAATCTATAAAGAAAACTGAATATTCAAGGCATTTAATCCAGTTATTTTAATACATTTATTTAAAAAAAAATCTAAATATGATGTATATTAAATTTCCTGATTTCCCCACTTTTAAATCAATAATTGTCATTTTTTTAATAAATTTTTTTTTCTAGGTTTTTAGTTCAAAAATCCTTTTGTAAAATCTGAAAATATATTTTAAAAAAGCTCAAATAATATTACGTCTTATATTCCAGAAAATACGGCCTATATGCGAGAAAATACAGCTTGTATGCCAGAAAATACGGCAAAATGCGAGAAAATATGGCTTGTACGCGAGAAAACACGGCTTAAATGCGAGAAAACATGGCTTATATGCAAGAAAATACACTTATATGTGAGAGAATACGGCTTATATGCCAGAAAATACGGCTTATATGCGAGATAATATGTCTTATATGCCAGAAAATACGGCAAAATGCGAGAAAATATGGCTTATATGCGAGAAAAGATGGCTTATATGCGAGAAAATACGTCTTACATGCGAGAAAAATGGCATATATGCGAGAA